>NC_133389.1:11342196-11645227 GCF_047511655.1 Castor canadensis
GTTCTAATTCAGTATTTACATAAATTTATGTATAATCTATATTATATTTTACATTGTATTATTTTATATACACATATGTATGTAATCTCTTAAGTTTAAATAGTCATTTAGACCTATCTCTTCATTGCTGATAAATCCTCCTAACAAATTTGTTAATAAATTAGGAAGATAGCCAGTATAGAAGGACAATGTGCATTATAAAATAGCATTTCAACCCAAGACAGCTTTCCCTCTAACTTGAGTTTAAATCTAGATGAGCACATAAACATTTCTTAAAAACTGTCAATAGCCAGCTTCTTCTGAACTCAGGCAAAATTCACTAAACCATCCATTCATCTTTCTTCTTTTGACTCAGAAATTACTACTGAGTTGCTTTCAAGTTAGGGAACATGTCAAATGTATTGCTTTACAAGTCCTTTATATTTTATCAAGTTCCAACATTAATGAGGTAGAATGAAAAGTAAATCAAATATGAAAAAATAATGCATAGCTTAGAGTAAAAAATTGTGTGGTAGTGGTAGGATATTTTTAGTTTACTTTTTAGTGTAGCTAAAAATTCAATTTTCTCAGGAAAGTTGAACAAGATATATGTAGAGCAGGTCATATAAGAAAGTGATTGTGTAATATATATGCACATATATTACACATATACACATGAATACATATGCTATATATATATTACATATGTATATATACATTTGATTTACAACACTGTTAGAATAGTCTGAAACACTTATTTAAACTATTTGGATGGTCCTTAAAATTCTTACCATGGTCAGTATAAGGTTAAAAATCATTTGCATTGATTATATATAGACCAAATGATCCAAAACCCTTGAATATTTTCTTAGAATTTAGAGACACCAAACCTCTTTCTTTTCATGTAAAAAGAAGTGGCCATATGGGGACACAGCATGAAGGTGGCTGTCCACAACCCAAAAAGAGAGCCCTCACCAAAAATTTAATTTGTTATCAACTTAATCAGGAAGTTCTAGCCTGCAGAAATGGGAGAAAATAAATGTTTTAAAACTACTTATGTAATGCTATTTTACTGTAATAGCACAAACTCAACAATTCACTGATTCATCATTTAATTATATAAACAGTAATTGGTATATATAATTAAATGCATATTATTTTATAGATTACCAATAATTTATTTGATTAACAAAATTATCATAAATCCACCATTGCCACTAAAGGCACTATTTAGTTACCTAAAAAATGCTGGACAATATGCTTTGTGTGTTTAAACATGGATGTAAGAATGTTTTGATGAGATGGAAAGTACTCCACTGGTTGAGATTTGATTTAGTCATTGGCACGCAGAGAGCATTTGCCAGTTGGAAATTATGGGAGAAGGATTCTGACAGAGGGGAATAGATAAACAAGAGTGTGGGTGTGAGCAAATAGAAAATAAGTTCAAAACCAGCAAGAACATAATTACACTACCTGGTGCTCACTCTCATTTACAGCAGTGGTTCAGCACTGTTGTATTTGGTGTTTGGACCTGGTTCTCAGAATTTTAACAATGAAAACCATTTAGTGCCCACTGTCACATGAGCACTCAACATTTTCAAACGAGTCTTCACAAATGGCTATATACCAAAACTAATCAATTAACATGTTTTAAAATAGACTTTTGTTTCCTATATACCATACCTCAAAATCAGAAATACAAAAATATGTGGATTAAAAAATACAATTAACAATACTTTTCAAAAATGACTTAAATAATACATACAGTTTTGAATTGCAATGCCTAGTGTGAAAATGAGTAAATAATGAATAGATGTAGTTGTTTTCATCTAAATCTTTAAAACAAATTTGCTACATTATTAATTTACAATTTAATTAAAGACACAGTGACTTAAATGGTCTGACCTCCAATTTGTAAAGAAATCATATCTAAAAATTGAAATCTGAAAAATAAAATAATAAAAAAATTTTAATTACAGAATTTTGGGCAAAAAGGGAATCTAGAGAAAAAGTAAAGCTAATTTATATAACAGCCATACTATTAACAACAAAAAATGGTTCAAAAAGTACTGTGCAATTTTCTTTTTTAAAGAATGGAAGATCTTGTTCAGGCTGTGTTTCCACTTACTGCTAATTTATGCACATGCTTAAATACAGAATATTGCAAACTCCAAGTATTTTAATGTAAGTTACTATGAGTGTACCATAAGAATGATCTAAATTCAGATAGTGTTGAAAGTCACAATGGAATGACAAGGCTATCCTATAATCATTTATTTAGAAAAGAAAGATGAATTGAATCCAACTGTAAGAAATTACATTGTATCTGTACATAGTAACTTTGGAGCTGAGATGAGAATGTGGGAAAAGAATCAAAGAGAAAAAAATGCATGAAGTCTACTCTTCTTTTGGCATTGTTTCAAATTACAGATAAAATATTTGAATATAAACCATAGAGACTGTTACATTGAAGTAAATGTTTAAGGACACTAGAAATTTGTAAAAATGTTTTAAATAGGCAGTGTCCAAGATTCTCTGCGTGTGTAAGTAAATGGAAAAAAAAGCCTTCTTGAAACTATTCAAGGAATGAGGGAAGGGAGAATAAAGGAAAATGATGGAAAGGGTGAATTCAACTATGATATATTGTAAGAACTTTTGTAAATGTTGCAACATACACCAAATATAATAATAATAATAATAAACAATTTAAACTTCTCACCAGAAAAGAAAAAGATTCTGTGTGTGTGTGTGTGTGTGTGTGTGTGTGTGTGTGTGTAACATTGGGATTGAATTCAAGGCCTTGCTTGCGCAAGGTAAGCACTGAGCTCCATCTCCAGCTTTTGAGTACATTGTTAGTGATGTTAATCTTTATGTTTTGGGTTATGCAATTAAAGAACCACAATTATTTCTAGGATTTCACAAAAATCAAGGAGTGGGCAGCTACTAGTGCAGTAAGTATATAGATTTAGATCACAAGAACACCAAATACGTAAATGCATAATTCATCACACAAAAGATACTTGTGAAATATTGGGAATGTAAAATATAACAAAAGTGAAATAAAATCTAGCAATGAATAGGTAGAAACTAGAAGCAAAATCTTGGGATGCAATGGTGGTTATGATGAATACAGATGGAAAAGAAGCAGAAAGTAATGAGAAGGATACAATTCACGGCAATCATTTTAGGTGTCTGTGTCTCCAATGTTAAATTGGCATTTGACAACACTTACTAAATTATAAATTTACTCTTTCTTATGTTAAATATTATACCATGCTAAATTATGATTTTAGTCTCTCTCATATTAAATATTAAGAATCCTAATAATTCTTAGGTTAGAAGATTTTTATATCCCATCAGTTATAATATGCATTCCTGATTTATACTATATCATTCAAGTTTGGGAAACTATATCATTATAGAACAAAATGGAATATAATTACCATGCTTAATTATAGCTCAGTATGAATCATTAAAGCCATTTAAACTTTCTTCTGAGAACAATAAATTTAAAGGAGTAATTGTCATAGCATTAACCTTGATGCATCATAATAAATGCTTCTCCAACAAATTAAAGCATGAAAAAGCAAGATGATTTTGAAAGAGATCCCAAAATAAATACTGCTACAACAGAATAAAAGGAGAGAGCAATTTGACCTAGAATATGATTGGCTACCACTGGCAGTGTTTTGATTAAGTTTTACTATTTTTTAAAATTTAAAATTGAATTATATTGAAAAGAATTAAATTTAATTAAGGTGGACAAGTTAAATACATTGGTCATGCAAATTTATATCTTGGAAATTAAATTATTTAATGAAAATTATTTCAGATTTTTTATTTTCTAAAAGTTTGGTATTAACAGCTACATGTCATTATCTGCTTACTACAGCAGAAATGAAAACTATAACTATCTGACTTAAGAATGATTGCATAAAGGTTTAAAAGATTCTAGGATTTTATATTCTCCTGCTAGAATATTTTATACTAACACTTACTAAATTATCACAATTACTTACCTACTTAATATAATGCATTTTATTATTAAATGAAGGGGGGAAAGTTTAATGAACTGATTTCAAATGTCTATGTCACGAAATCCAGAAAGATTAAGGGACTTTATGCACTTAGAAATTAAAGAAAATAGATTTAATTTGAAGATATAAATGAAGAAGAAATGTGTGGGGTTTTGCCATTCTCTGCGTGTGTAAGTAAATGGAAAAAAAAAAGCCTTCTTGAAACTATTCAAGGAATGAGGGAAGGGAGAATAAAGGAGAATGATGGAAAGGGTGAATTCAACTATGATATATTGTAAGAACTTTTGTAAATGTTGCAACATACACCAAATATAATAATAATAATAAACAAATTAAACTTCTCACCAGAAAAGAAAAAGATTCTGTGTGTGTGTGTGTGTGTGTGTGTGTGTGTGTGTGTGTGTGTAACATTGGGATTGAATTCAAGGCCTTGCTTGTGCAAGGTAAGCACTGAGCTCCATCTCCAGCTTTTGAGTACATTGTTAGTGATGTTAATCTTTATGTTTTGGGTTATGCAATTAAAGAACCACAATTATTTCTAGGATTTCACAAAAACCGAGGAGTGGACAGCTGCTAGTGCAGTAAGTATATAGATTTAGATCACAAGAACATCAAATACGTAAATGCATAATTCATCACACAAAAGATACTTGTGAAATATTGCAGGGGAGGTGGCCCAAACAATGTATGCACATGTGAATAAATGTAAAAAAGATAAAATTAAAGAAAGAAAATATATATATACTTTCTTTTAAGCCACAAATAATTATAACAAATTAGGAATATCTATATAATATATTATCTAGAATATGAAAATCCTTAGAATCGAAATGTATAATAGTAGTTGCCAGAATCAGGGAGGAGAAAAGAAAAAAAGATGGTTGTTCAGTGGCTACTGCATTTTTGAAAGTAAAATGTGAGGATGATTATAAAACTTTGTGGATGTAGGAAAGACCACTGAATGCATATCTTAAGGGAGTTAAAAATCTTGAATTTTTTTGTTATTTAGATTTTATTTCAATTGGAAAAAAAGAATGAAAAACAAGGAAAGTGGAAGTCGAATATGTTCTATGCTAACCTGAAACAATAGAAAGCTAGAATATCAATATTGATTTCACAAAAAACTATCTTCAGAAGAAAAACAATTTTCAGAGATAATGATTAAATGATAAAATGTTTATGTATTCAGACAGTATCAAAAAATATGATTTGAAACTCATAGAAATGAAAGGAGAACTTGATACCTCCACTATGGAAGATTTTGATATATTATGTGAATAATTTATAGATCATCCACGCAAAATGCATACAGCTAAGCAGATACTCATTATGAAGAAATATAATCTATTGATATTTATTCAAAATGTCATTCAACAGTAGCAATAAAACATAATGTTCTAGATTCATACAGAACATTCATTGAGATAGACCATATATTGGATCATAAAATAAAACAACATTTTTTCAATGAAAAAAGTGTGTTTTCAAACCACAATGTAATTATTCTAGAAACCAATAATGAAAGATCTCTGGCATAATCACTATCATCTATTGGCATTCTAAACAACACATTTCCATGTAACACATTCTCCTAGACAAATTTTAAATGTAAAATTAGTTCTTTAAAATGAAAATAAACTTTTTCAAACTTTGTAGCATGCTGATAAAGTAGTATCTGGAAGAAAAACTGTATTAAATGTCCATAAAACACAAGGAATGAAGTAAAGCCATGATATCAGCTTCCATTTTATAAAGCTAGACAAAGAAGAGAAAATTAAGCCAAACCAAGCAGACAGTCATAATAGGCATCCAGACAGATATTAGTGATACAAAAAACAGAAAAGGAAAGAGAAAAATCAATGAACTTAGAATTGCTTTTGAACACATCAATAAAATTGATTAAACTACAACTTGACCAAACAAGGTAAAAAATAACAAATCATCAATGATTCCTTGAATACTTAAAAATTAAAGGAATACTATAAAAAGACTCCTTGTCTACATTTGATATTAAATGGAATGGTCTAATTTATCAAGTACAAAAAGTACCAAAAGTTATTCAAGGATAAATCAATTATATATAAATTATTAGCCTTTCAGTAAAAGGGAGGTCTGGTAGTAGCAGGGCAAAATTCTTCAGAGAAGGAGTTTCCCTTTGAACCATTAGCAGTCAACCTTGACAACAGATGGGAGAAGAGTGTGTCATCCAGTTGGAGTGGAGTTGGGTAAGGAACAAACATTATCCCCAAAATACACAAAGGAGTTGTTTGCACAACTTCAAGGCTGATGCTAAGTTGTTTGACCACTGTAATTGTGTGCAGTCAGTGTTTGCTCCCACTGGTCAGAGCCCATGCCATGTCAAATATTTGGTCTGTCTGCCCTGGAGGATAAAAAGAGAATACATCAAGGAAACAGTAGGATACAAAAATTTGGAGTTCAGATATATTCTGGGGCATACAAAAAATTAAAATCATTCACAAAAGCCATGTATTAGGCTAGATCAAATATCAATAGTGAGTAACTCTCAGCAGCAATGTTTTCTTCCTCACAAAAATATCCAAAAACAATTCTGAATACATATTTTTATTTTAAATTGTCACAACTCTTTCATTTCCTTACAAAGTATGTAGTAGTTTTGAATTCATGCACAATAGAAAACAGAGCTACAACCATGATTGACTATCCAAATGACAACATATCGCTTAAAATCAGGGAGATGATGAAGATAATATGCTTCTAGTGCAGTGACAGTGGTTTTGGAGGAAGAAGTATGATTTAGACAAAATTTTAAAATCAGAGCAAAAGTCAGGTTTTTTGTAATGATGTCAAGATTAATGTAAAGAATTTTAATCCTTTTTAATTTGCATGCAAAGAATAATGTAAATACTGATTGCAATACAAAACATTTAGAATTGAGGCATGTTTAACTTCTTGGAAAATCTATTTTCCACCTATTAACCCTGTACTACTGAAACAGCTTTGATAAGGATATGAAGAATTACTTAGAGGATTGATTAATAAAAATCAGATACAATATATAAGCTGGCATTATTATTTTTAAAGAAATATAGCCATTAATAAAAATCTATAACTTATTTCAATGACCTGTAGCTTATATTGTTATGTTTAAGCTGCTTCTATAATATGGACCAGAAGACAGATATTTTGCACATCAATGCTAGTTGTGTAGAAGATAAAAACTTGGTGTTTTCTTCATCTTTTTCATCTACCAATTAGCTCTACATTTCTAAATTAACTGGAGAACACTTTGTTCATCTTAGTCATAATTTCCAATTTTTTATTAGTTTAAATTACTAAGTTTTTCTTTTGTTTTTTGCTCATTTAAGCCAGGTTCACATTTATCCTGATCTAGTCTAAAAACAGTCCTCAAAACTCTGAAATTTGTGTTATTTCCATACTCCCATTAAAAAATATGAGTTATCAGCTTTATTCTCTAATCAGGTGTGCATTATTCATTCAACAGTAAAATCATTATCATTAAGATTCTTACCTGGACATTGCAGAGCTAGGCCAACACTCATTTGATTTTGTTAAAGAAGGGAGTTCATAAACACTATTGTTAAGTGTCAGAGATCACATATAAATATGCAAAGAACTGGAATGTTCTATACATGAAGTAACTTCATCAACCTTCTGTTCAAAATGAGAAAAAAAGAAGTGTGTACTTGGTTTCAGTTACATTTTTTTGGCAAAAAAAGTCTATTGATAACATTTGCCAGTTTTTATATAACAGTGCATTATAAAAGTCCCTTTGTGCTAGGAATCCAAAATGGTGACTGGGACACAGTCACAGACAGCGTGAGCTCAGTGAATCAGGGACCTGGCTGAGATGCTGAAGCCATGCTTGGTAGAGATGAGTTACTATTGAGAGCTGAAAATTTGGCACCCTGAACCCCTAGCCTGTGAAAGTCTTCTCCACCCCAGGATACATTGAAAGAACAGGTGGGTCGCCATCCCCACGCTGCTGCAGCTCACCGGCCCACACCACCCACCAGCCAACACCACCCACCTGCCAATCCATTGGCTGCTAGCTCCAAACGTGCTTGGGGGACTTTTGGAAGGCCAAACAGGTGAGCCCCAAGCATTTCATGGTAACCCTCAACCACCCCTGGGATAAACCAGCACAAACTCCTGCAAAAAGAAAAGAAAAATACTGAATACTCAATGGAACTGAGAGGAACCCAAAATGGTGACAGGGACACAGTCACAAACAGTGTGAGTTCCACAAATCAAGAATCTGGCTGAGACACTGGAGCCATGGCAGGCGAAGGTGAAGCAGTAAGGAGAGTTGAAACTTTGGCACCCTGACCCCCAGCAGGTGAAATGCTTCTCCACCTCACAATACACTGAGAGAACAGGTGAGCATGCCACTGCCACCAGCTGCCACCCCCCCACCCCCACCTCCCACCACCCCACTCCCCACCCCCATCCCCTCCACCCCCATCACCACCACCTGCTACCGCCCACCAGCTGATGGCTCTAGACATGCCTGGGAGACCTTCAGCAGACCAAACAGAATACTTTCCTGCTGGAACCACACTTGGCAGAAAAAAACCAAAAAGATGAAACAAACTCTGAAAACCTGAACCCCCAGACCATACAAACCTTCTCTACACCACCTTACGCTGAGAAAACAGAAGGCTCCCACACTGCCAGATGCTGGCTCAACACCTGCTTAGCAGATGCAACAAACAGGACTGGATGCTGAAGGAATAACATGAGAACTACTAAGACTGAAATTCTACTGTTCCTGAACCTGGAATTTTTTTTTCTTTTCTTTAAGTGTTTTTTTTGTCTTATTTGCTGTTTGTTTATCCACCATCTTTTCCTGTGGATTTTTTTGGTTCTCCATTTTTTTTCTTTTTCTTTTTTCTCTTTCTTTCTTGGTTTTGTTAGTTTTACTATTGTAAGTTAGTGAATATTAAATTAACATAGGCCAGGGACAGAAACAGCACCAAGTGGAATGATGGGAAGACAAAACAGGGATGGAAAAGATTGTCCCCTAAAAATAAATTAGTACAGGATTCAGAGGGAAATTAAGAAAATGGATACCCAGATCCAGACTTCAACAAAACATAGATAAACTATACCAAGGAACCCAACGAAGCCACAAGAACCTCCTGAAACAAGAAATCCTGCAAATAATGAGAATTTCATAGAGATGTTACTAGACATGGTCAAGCAAAATGCACAGGAGGCACTTAAGAAATTCCAAGATAACAAAAATAAAGAATATGAGAAAACATATAAGTGAACTCAGAAGAGCCCTAAATAAGCACCAAAGTGAAATAGAGAACACCATAAATTGAGAGATAAGTGAATTAAGGACAAAAATTGACAATATTAAAGAGGAAAAAACCCATGATATGGAAAACTTCAAAAAAAAAAAAAAAAAAAGAATGAAGCAGAAATACAAAACACAATGGAAGGTCACTCCAGCAGACTAGAACAAGCAAAAGACAAAATCTCAGAACATGAAGATGAAATGGAAATTAAAGGAAAAACTGATGAACTATTAGTCAGACAACTCAAGAACTGTGAAAGGAATATGCAAGAACTCACCAACTCCATCAAAAGACCAAACCTGACAATCATGGGCATTGACAAAGGAGAAGAGGTGCAAGGAAAGGAACTCATAATATGTTCAACAAAATAATAACAGAAAATTTCCTAAATCTAGAGAAAACTATGCCCATTCAGGTACAAGAATCCTTCAGGATGCCAAACAGACCTGAACAAAATAGAACTACCACACAACATGTTATTAAAACAAGCACAGAGAATAGAGAAAGAATATGGAAGGCTATAAAGAGAGAAAAAACAAACAACATGCAAAGGTAAACCAATTAAAATCATAGCAGATTTCTCAATGGAAAACTTAAAAGCAAGAAGATCATGGAGTGAGGTCTTCCAGGCACTGAATGAAAATAACATCAACATTAGGATATGCTACCAAGCAAAACTATCATTAAAAATAGATGGATCAATAAAAGTCTTCCATGATAAGCAGAAAATAAAACAACATATAGCCACCAAGCCACCACTACAAAATATTCTTCAAGGAATTCTGCACTCAGAAACTGAAATCAAACAAAACCATGAAAGGACAGGCAAAACCAAACAACAGGAGAAGAAAAGGTAAGAAAGTAGAGAGTAACATTGATTCAGCTGCACACAACCAAACCCTTAAACAACAAAGACAACTAAATGACAGGAATCACCATATATCTTCAATACTAACACTGAATGTTAATGGACTAAATTCACCCATCAAAAGACACCATTTGGCAAACTGGATTAAGATTCAACAATCTTCTGACTAAACGAGAACCATCTCATTGACAGAAACAAGCAATGGCTTAGGGTGAAAGGCTGGAAGATTTACCAAACCAATGGTCCCCGAAAATTGGCAGGAGTAGCAATACTTATCTCTGACAAAGTAGACTTCAAACCTACATTGATCAAATGACATCAAAAGGACACTCCATACTAATAAAAGAGGAAACACATCATAAGAAAATAATAATTATCAACCTATATGCACCCAATGTCAACACACACAATTTCATCAAACATATTCTGAAGGACCTAAAAACATATATAGACTCCAACACAGTGGTAGTGGAAGACTTTAATACCCTCCATCACTAATAGATAGGTCATCCAAAGAAAAAATCAATAAGGACATTCTAGAACTAAATCACACATAGATAAAAAGGACCTAGCTGATGTCTATAGAATATTTCATCCATCTAGAGTACAATATACATTCTTCTCTGCAGCCCATGGAAACTTCTCCAAAGTTGATCATATCTTAGGGCACAAAGCAAGCCTCAGCAAACATAAGAAAATAGAAATAATCTCATGCATTCTATCTGATCACACTGTATTAAAACTAGAACTCAACAACAAAAATAACAGTAAAAAACATGCAAACGATTGGAAGCTTAACAACACATCGCTCAATGATCAATGGGTTATTGGTGAAATAAAAGAGGAAATTAAAAGTTTCCTGGAAGTTAATGAAAATGAAAACACAATCTACCAGAACCTATGGGACACAGCAAAGGCAGTCCTAAGAGGAAAGTTTATAGCCATGAGTGCATCTATTAAAAGGTCAGAAAGATCTCAAATCAATGGCCTAATGCTACATCTCAAACTCCTAGAAAAACAAGAGCAAGCAAATCCCAAAACAAACACAGGACAGAAATAATAAAAATAAGGGCTAAAATCAATGAAATAGAGACAAAAGAAAACACGTACAAAGAATCGATGAAATGAAAAGCTGGTCCTTTGAAAAAATAAATAAGATTGACAGACCCCAGCAAACCTGACTAAAATAAGGAGAGGAAAAACCCAAATCAGTAAAATCAGAAAAGCAAAAAGGGAGATAACAACAAACACCACAGAAATCCAGGAAATTATCAGAGACTACTTTGAGAACTGATATTCTAATAAATTTGAAAATCTTGAAAAAATGGACAGATTTCTAGATACTTATGACCATCTAAAACTGAACCAAGAGGATATTAATCACCTGAATAGATCTATAACACAAAATGAAATTGAAGGAGCAATAAAGACTCTCCCCAAAAGTAAAGTCCAGGATCTGATAGATTCTCTGCTGAATTCTATCTGACCTTTAAAGAAGAAATAATACCAACACTACTTAAACTGTTCCACAAACTAGAAAGGGAAGGAACACTCCCTAGCTCATTTTATGAAGCCATTATTACTCTCATCCCAAAACCAGAAAAAGACACCTCCAAAAAGGAGAACTATAGGCTAATCTCCTTAACAAACATCAGTGCAAAAACCCTCAATAAAATAATGGCAAACTGAATCCAGTAACACATCAGGAAGATTATTCACCACGACCAAGTTGGTTTCATCCCAGGAATGCAGAGGTGGTTCAACATATGCAAATCTATAAATGTAATACAGCAGATTAATACACAAAGACAAAATGTAATACAGCAGACACAAAGACAAAAACCACTTGATCATCACAATAGATGCAGAAAAAGCCTTCAACAAGATCCAACACCACTTCATGATAAAAGCTCTAAGAAAACTAGGAATAGAGGGAATCTATCTCAACATTATAAAAGCTGTGTATGACAGACCTATAGCCAACATCATACTTTTTTTTTATTTATTCATATGTGCATACAAGGCTTGGTTCATTTCTCCCCCCTGCCCCCACCCCCTCCCTTACCACCCACCACGTCCCCTCCCTCTCCCCCCCTCAATACCCAGCAGAAACTATTTTGCCCTTATTTCTAATTCTGTTGTAGAGAGAGTATAAGCAATAATAGAAGGAACAAGGGTTTTTGCTGGTTGAGATAAGGATAGCTATACAGGGCATTGACTCACATTGATTTCCTGTGCGTGGGTGTTACCTTCTAGGTTAATTCTTTTTGATCTAACCTTTTCTCTAGTACCTGTTCCCCTTTTCCTATTGGCCTCAGTTGCTTTAAGGTATCTGCTTTAGTTTCTCTGCGTTAAGGGCAACAAATGCTAGCTAGTTTTTTAGGTGTCTTACCTATCCTCACCCCTCCCTTGTGTGCTCTCGCTTTTATCATGTGCTCATAGTCCAATCCCCTTGTTGGCCAACATCATACTTAATGAAGAAAGACTGAAAACATTTCCCCTAAAATCAGGAAGAAGATAAGGGTGTCCACTATCCCCACTCCTATTTAACATATACTGGAATTTCTAGCCAGAGCAATTAGGCAAGAAGAAGAAATAAAAGGACTACAAATAGGTAAATAAACTGTCAAAATTTCCCTATTTGCAGACACTATGATCCTATACCTTAAAGACTCAAAAAACACCACCCAAAAATTCCTAGACACCATAAATAGCTACAGTAAGGTGGCAGGATACAAAATCTACTTACAAAAATCCTTAGTTTTTCTATATAAGAATAACAAACAAATGAGAAGGAATATATGGAAACAATTCCATTTACAATAGCCCCCCCAAAAATCAAATGCCTAGGAGTAAACTTAGCAAATGACATGAATGACCTCTGTAAGAGGAAATACAAACCCCTGAAGAAAGAGATCAAGGAAGACTACAGAATGTGGAGAGATCTCCTGTGCTCATGGATTGGTAGAATCAAAATAGTAAAAATGGTTCTACTACCAAAAGCAATGTACATATTTAATGCAGTTGCCATCAAGATCCCAATGATATTCATATCAGAGATTGAATAATCTACCCTGAAGTTAATTTGGAACCACAAGGCAATACTCAGCAAAAAGAGCAATGAGTATGGAGGTATCACAATACTTGACTTCAAACTATATTACAAAGCAATAACAATAAATACAGCATGGTACTTGCACAAAAACAGACATGAAGACCAGTAGAACAGAATAGAAGATCCAGATATGAATCCACACAGCTATGCCCACCTCATTTTTGACAAAGTTACCAAAAACATATGATGGAGAAAAGACAGCCTCTTCAACAAATATTGTTGGGAAAAGTGGTTACCTGTCTGCAAGAAACTGAAACTAGATCTATGTCTTTCACCCTGTACAATATCAACTCAAAATGGATCAAGGACCTAAATATCAGACCTGAAACTCTGAAGTTACTACAGGAAGGAGCAGGAAATACTTTGGAACTAACAAGTATAGGAAAGGACTTCCTCAATAGAAGCCCAGCAGCTCAGCAACTAAGAGAAAAGATGGACAAATAGGACTTCATAAAATTAAAAAGCTTCTGTTCATCAAAAGAAATGGTCTCTAAACTAAAGAGTCCACCCACAGAGTGGGAGAAAATATTTGTCAGCTATACATCAGAGAAAGGACTGATAACCAGAATATACAGGGAACTTAAAAAACTGTCTCCTCAAATCAATGAACCAATAAAGAAATGGGCAACTGAACTAAACAGAACTTTCTCAAAAGAAGAAATTCAAATGGCCAAAAAACACATGAAAAAATGCTCACCATCTCTAGCCATAAAGGAAATGCAAATCAAAACCACACGAAGACTCCACCTCACCACTATTAAAATAACCATCATAAAAAACACCACCAACAACAGGTATTGGAGAGGATGTGGGGAAAAAGGAACCCTCATACACTGCTGGTGGGAATTAAAGCTAGTGCAACCACTCTGAAAAAAAATTAGGAGGTTTCTTAAAAATCTAAATGTAGATCTGCCATATGATCCAGCAATCCCCCTCCTGGGGATATACCCAAAGGAATGTGACACAGGGTACCCCAGAAGCACCTGCAAACCCATGTTTACTGCAGCACTATTCATAATAGCCAAGTTATGGAAACAACCAAGATGCCCCACTACTGACGAATGGATCAAGAAAATGTGATATTTATATACCATAGCATTTTACTCAACCATGAAGAAGAATGAAATCTTATCATTTGCAAGTAAATGGATGGAACTGGAGAATATCATTCTGAGTGAGGTTAGCCAGGCTCAGAAAACCAAAAATCGTATGTTCTCCCTCATATGCCTACTTTAGATCTAGGTCAAATACAGAAATGTTGTTGGAATTAGGTCACATGGAGAACTCATACGGGAGGCATGTGTATCGGTAGAAAACCCAAAACATGAAAGTGTTTGATGTCCCCACTCCAGAGAACTAATACAGAAACCTTAAATCTCAGCGACCAAGGTCAGTATGAGAAGAGGATCAGGAACCGGTGTGAAGATCAGTTAGAGATGAATCAGCTTGGGTTGTAACACATTTGTACATGGAAGCAATGCTAGGAATCTTTCTGTATAGGTATCCTTGACTCAATTAGCAAAAATGCTTTGTTTTTCCTATTAATGCTTATGTCTTCTCTTCAACAAAATTAGAGATAATTTTGGGTGAGGTGGAGAGTGTGGAGGTGGGGGATAAGGGAAAGAAATGACCCAAACAATGTATGTACACGTGATTAAATGAAAAAAAAAAGTCTTTTTGTTACTAAAAACCCTGTAATAAAAATACATTTTTGGCAAGTGATTTGTTTGTTATCATTTTTATCTCACATAAAATTGTTTCTAGTCAGGGAAAAATATGTATGGAATACGTGTGAATCTTTAGTTTGAGAGTATGTATGATGCAAGAAAATCAAAAGCCCCATGTTTTGAAGAAAAATATGTCACAGATTACAAAATGAGTGAGAAAGCTTTATCTATTGAGGGAAAGACAAATGTGATTTATAAGAGTGGGACTAAGGTAGAAAGGAGAAAAATAGAGAAGATGTACCAATTCAGGTTATCATACATATATTCATGGAAATGTCACTAGGAAAATCCTATTTAGCTATCTTAAAAAAATAAAGTATCATTTTTTTTACAAGATTGGATAATAGGAGCATAGAACAGGTCCTGTCTGGAGTGTTGGTGTTGGTGGGAGGGGGAGGACGTGGGTAAAGACTGTTAGGAGAGTGAATATGTTGCAAATACTATGTACACTTGTCTGTAAATGAAAAAATGAAACCTGTTGAAACTATTCCAGGACAAGAGGAGGATAAAGGAAAATGATGGAAAGAGTGAATATGAATATGATATATTGTAAGAACTTTTGTGTCACAATGTACCTCCAGTACAACAATAATAAAAAATAAAATTTAAAAAAAGTAATAATATAAGGTCAATGAGCTTCAAATCAACTGCACATTCTAGGACTCTGTACCACGTCATGCAGCCTGGTTTTCGAGGAGGTATTCTAAAAAAAAAAAAAAAAAGTCAAACAAAACTCCAACTAGCCTTTTTTGATCACAAGAACTCACCCCTTCTTGGTTATCACAAAGCATTCTGCCTCAGAAAACTTGCTATACCTCAAAATTACAATGGGAAGAAAATTATCAGATAATTATCATTAGAGAAAGGCCAAAAGCCACATTTTCTCTATCATGTGTGGATTAAACCTAAAATAAATGCAAATATTATGGGATACAGGTCACAGTAAGGGGAGGTCATGCATGAGAGGGATAGGGCAAGGGAAGGAAACTAAGAACTTGAATGTGGTTGATGCGCTCTCTGTACAGGAATGAATATAGAAATCTTCAATTGGCGAGGGCCACCATGGGACAGGAACAAGGGTGTAGTGAAGAGGATTAGAGGAAATGAACCAATTGGGACTATAATACATATTTGCATGGAAATATCACAAAGAAACTCCCTATGTAGCTATCTTTATCTCAAACTAGCAAAATTGTAATGTTTTTATTTTTATCTTTTATCTTTTGTCTTCTACAAAATCAGAGTAAGGGAGGGCAGAACAGATTCTGGGGGGGAGATAAAAGGGATTGGTACCAGTGGGAGGGGAGAGGTGGCAGGAAAAGGGGTAGGAGGATGAATATTGTGCAAATACTGTGTACACATATATGCAAATGCAAAAATGATACTCTTTGAAACTGTTACAGGAATTGGTGGAGCGGGTGAATTCAAGTATGATATATTTGATACATTGTAAGAACCTTTGTAAATGCCACAATGTACCCCTGCCCAGCACAACAATACAGAAAAAAGGAAAACAAAGGTTTATCTTTGAGAGTTACCTCAGCATTTGTGTAAAGCTACATCCTGACACTCAATGATATGATATAATTAGCTATGGTTTTGATTTCATATAGTTGAATTGCTCATGCAAAGCAAGAAAATTAGTCTTATTTTCTTCCTCTTATCATTCTGCTCCCTTTCTCTCCAAATATATTTTTAAATCATTTGTGAGCTGGGCATGTGTCTCATTGGTAGAGCACTAACCTACAATACTCAATGCCTTTGGGTTCCATCTCTAGCATCAGAGAAACCTTTAAAAGATAAAAATAATAAAATAATTTATTTTAATTCATTATTCCATTTCATACTATCATGTTCCATCTCCATTGAAACATCTCATTCTTTATCCCCTAATACAAAAGAAGTCTGCACTACTTCAGGGAATGTCTACATTCCCTGCTTATACTTGATTAAATAAATGGCAAAATCCTTTTAAAGAAGGAGTTTTTTGCTGGCTTCCTCTCTGAAGTACTAGAAGTGGGTTTCCCACTTTCTAGGCAAGCATTCCACCACTTGAGCAATACCCCTGACTTGTTTTGTTCTCTTTTTGAGGTAGACTCTGGCTTACTTTACCCAGGCTGGCCTGAAAGTATTGATCTGTCTCTACCTTCCTAGTAGTCAGAGAAACAAATCACTATGACAGCTAAAATACAGGTATTTTAATAGTAGCATAGGAATGCATATTATAATATATTCATATATACATATGTGTATATATGTACAGAACAGGAGAATGTATTCAGGAAAAGAACCATCTCAGTCCTTCATGCCTATGTGTCATTCAGACACCCAACCTAAATCTAATGAAGTATTTTTCTTCTTTTTCCTATTATAATTTTGTTGTATTGGGGGTACAATGTGACATTTACAAAAGTTCTTACAATATATTATAGTTGAATTCACCACTCCATTATTCTTCTTTCCTACCCCTCCCCCATTTCTACAATAGTTTCAACAAGTCTCATTTTTCCATTTTCATATATGAGAACATATTATCTCCACTATCTTCACCCTCCTTCACCTTTTCCTTATATCCTCCTCCTACTAGTACAACACCCCCCCAGACAGATTTATATACAATGAAAATGGTTCACATTTAAACAAAGTATTTGTTGGAGCTATTGCGTTGCATACTGCATGTCCAATGGTGAAAAGAGAGGTAGTAGCATGGCTGTTAAATAAGTACAAAGACAGATGATGAAAGGCTTTATATAGTTTTCTGAAATTTTCATGTTCTCCAAAGTCAACATAGGGACTGATTCAAATAAGTAGACTGTGTCAACAGCAGTAGTTTGAGAAAAACAACATTTCTTACTAAACCATAGAATGCATAGGTGGAGAGTGGGAGGGATTAGGATGCAGAGAATGGTTTCACAACACTCACAAGGGTAATTTGACAGGGAAACCACCAGGGCAGGGGAATTGTAAAGCTGGCTACCAATCCAGGTGACATCTCTTAGCAACATAATGGGCACTCCTTATGTTTCTGGCTATTTGGTCATTTGTAAAACATATCAGAATTAGAGTACAGAGAATGGGCAGAAGAAGAAGATTTTGTTTTACTTTGAGATATTGCTTTTAAATTAAACCATCTTGGTCACTTTCTCAAGCAAGTAAAGTACAGCATACAATATGCAAGGAATAGTACAGGTATAGTTCAACAAATAAAGGATGAGCAGGTCATGGTGGTGTGCAACTGTAATGCCAGTTACATAAATAGGAGATTAATGGTTCTAAACCAGCTTTTGACAAAGACAGGGGAAACCTTATCCAAAAATAAATAAATAAACCAAGCAAGGGTGGGGACACAGTTCAAGTGATAGAGCGCCTACCTCAGAAGCAAATGGGCCTGAATTCAAACCACACTACTGCCAAACAAACAAACAAAAGGATGGAGCAAATATGGGATTTAAATAAAAGTTTCTCCCTCTCCCTCATATTTCCACCCATGTTCCATGTACGTGTATCATTATTTATAATAGCAAAAATCATAAAGCAACTTAAATAATAGCTATATCTGCAAGAAAAACCTTAGTTAATTATATTAGTATAGTTAGTATATTCAGGTAAGTGTTATGCTGAAGTGAAAACAAATGTTATCTCTTTCTCTGTCTCAAACAGAACAAGGAGAAAAATCTCATTGAATATTTTTATTCAGAGTAATAAACAATTGATAACAGGATAAAAAGTAATTTAGCAAAAATCTGAATGAAAGCAAGACTCAAGGTGGAAATTATAATGAAAAAGTGTGTCCAGGTGCATTTTCTAAAGATGGAAATATCCCACCTTTGTTTCTTATGATCTTTCTGGGATTGGGGAACTGAAGAAAAAAAATCTGAAAATGTACTAAAATGATGAATCTAAATGTTGTTGCCACACAAAATACCAGATACCAAAATAAACTTGAATTTCAAATAAGTAACAAATAACTATTTGTATAACTATTCTTTCTGTGTATTGGGACATTTTTCTAACAAAAAAGTGTGCTTATTGGTCATTTAACTTCAGCCAGGCACTCTGTATTTTCTTTGCCAAATACATCAATTCTAGAACAAGAGAATTTCTCCACATAAGGTTGGAGAATCCTCCAAATCTAATCCCAAGTATAAGAGTAAAATAACACACAATCTTTTCTTATTTCCAAAGGATCATATGAAAACTTACCCTGGCACTGATGATAGCATGGGAAAGAAAAGGAAATCTCTGAGAAATTATGATCAAAACCCTGTCCTTGTGTAGAATTGAAGCCTGAATTATCATTTCCTGGAGAGCCCACTTTATATACTATAAACCTTTCAGCATGTTCCATATTCCTTATGTATATAGCACTATTTATAATAGGAAACCCCAGAAAATAACTCAACCACCAAACATCTGCATAATAAAAAATCAATTAGGTTAAGTAATTAGTATGCTGAAATGAAAATAAATGCTGTACATCAACGTGGGTAAATTTCAGAACATAAACTTGTAAAAGATAAGCAAATTTAGTTTCTGCTAGAGTTTGAACCCACTTTTAAAACATTTATGAATGAAAACCATATTGCTTTGGATTCATTTGTAAGTTTAAACAATCAGAAATGTAAGGAGAGTGATTAACATAAGAGTAAGAATATTTGTTTCTCCTGGAAGAGAGGAGGTAGAAGTGATGGGAGGGTCCATGAGATAATTGGACAAGGACAAGGATCATTTTAACTTAACCAGAATGCCATGTTGCTGTGACACACACCTAATTTCTAACAGTCTGTTATTTGATCTGTGTCTGTCTACCTACCTACTTAGCAATCTTTGTATTGGTTGATCCACCAGAAATCACTGATATTTGCCATTCTGTTCTTACAACAGTAGAAATGTTATGTGATTTAACCTAACATGTATTTTTCCACAATAAACATTTAAAATATTAAAAATAAATATAATTTGAACATCCTTACAAAAACATGCTTAATTCTTCATGTTGATACATATATATGCATGCATTTATATTTACATATGTATAGTCTCCAGTACACTTGAAATAAAGCAGTGCTATAGAAATCAAATTCTTGATGTTGTAGGCAGAAAGATTCCATTTTGGTTTTCATAGAATGGGCTAGAAACACACCTTTTTGCGTGGGTTGAGCTCATATAAAGCATCTATTAGGTTTTTGCACAAACTGCACTATAGTGGAGGGTACCTGATTCTTGTGGTGATTTGGAAGAATTCAAGTCAATCTTGATGGCTCTTATTTCACACATGTTTTTGGACTGTCTTTGACTTTATAGCCTCAAAGAAGGCTTGGTGGCACACAGCAGCACTCCAGGTACTCCTGAGGCTGAGGCAGAAGGAATGCAAGCTTGAGGCCAGTTTACACTATATGTCTCAGTAAAAAAAAATGAGAAACATAAAAAAAATTATACTAATAAAAGGAAAAAGAAAGAGCCTCAAGCTTCTCCCTTTAAAAAGTGGTCTTCATGGATATGGGCATTTAGGGGGTATTATTATTATTGTGTGAAATTTTATTTACTAAAGCTTCCTAAACCTATACTTATGCACATGACTCAGATATATTGTATTCATGTACCTTTTTTTGTTGTTGTTTTTGGTGGAACTGGGGTTTGGTTTGAATTCAGGGCCTGCCTGTTAGATATCTGCTCTACCACTTGAGCCATGCCTCCAACCCTTTATGCTTTAAATTACTTTTTAGATCTGGTCTCCTCTTTGCTCATGTGGGCCTGGGGGTAAATATTTTTGATTTTGTCATGGGGAAATCAAGAGTTATTTTTTAAATTACATGTTACATATTTTGTGTTCAGTTTTCAGTAGGTATGAATATCATCATAGGAATGACTTCACACCTACCTATGCTTCCTGCATGTCTGGGGTTTAATGCACACCTGTGAACTGGCTAGGATGGGGTCTTGCTAACATTTTTGCTTGGGCTGGCCTTTACCTACTGTCCTTCAGATCTTAGCCTTTCAAGAAGCTAGAATTACAGACTTAAGGAGCCATGCTTGGCCGCTCATATATCTTGATTGATTTACTAATAAAATACAATTTTCTACCTAAAAAGAAGAGGTGATAAAATTCATCTTTTAATTGCATTATTAAAATTATCATTAAGTAAGTGCTTATGACATCTGACATATTTCTAATTGCTTTATTATTATGGTTACGATACCTGAATTTTAAAGTCGTAATTGTTATGGTCATCATTCATTGCTATTAAATTCTTAGGATTCTACAATATTTTTGAGAGAAATTATGTAATCCTTATAACTATTTAAGCAAGATAAGGAATTCACCATGATAATTCATGCTCATCTAGTAAAATATAATTTTCCTGGGAAGAACAGATTAACTATACCACTTGCTGTCATAATGTTCTGCAATAGAAATGAAAGTTACTTATATAACTCAAAGGATCAAATCTCTCAGATAGTTAAATATTTAGAGATTTGTTTCAAAATTCTAACTTATACAGGAAATCTTGTACTTGACAAACATATCATTATTAACAGTAATGATTATAAACACAGATTTAGATCATCAAAATTTATAAAGAGTTGTAATTATAGATCAAAGGACAACATAAATTAAAATAGGAAAAAAAGCCATTTTGAATACTTAACTTCTGACATATAAAATTTCTTTTATTCATCTAACTTAAGAACTAATGACATGTCTCTAAAACTGTTTTTGTGTAACATTGAGGAAACAAAAAATGCTTTATCAAATCAGGGCTCTGAAGAATTGATAGAAGAGAACAAGTAGCCAGAAGCTAAGGAAAGACATTTGCAAGTACATTTTAAGATAAGACAGAACAAATGGCTTTTCCAAGCTGTTTTCAAATGTATTTACAGGAAAAATTACCACTCAAAATGCTGATGACTACTTTCTATACTCTTTCAGAGAAAAAAATGCCATTGGTCATTGTTGGGCTGTCCACTCACAAAGGGGAACTGTTCATTTGTGTTACATCTGCACTTGTGGTTCTAAAATATTATAGTATATAATTACAAAACAAATATACATTGAGAGTGACACTATTGTGTATTTTTACAAAAAATGTCCCTGTATTGCTAAAGGTCGGAAGTGCTGAAACTGCTAAAACATTTTTCAGGGATGGAATTTTAAGAGGTGAAGATTTTATATTTTTAAGATTAATTCAGCAATGCACAGGAGATTAATGTATACTTATTAACTTCTTATTATGGGGGTCAGCATTTTCAATTTTATAAATAGAATTTCAAAAGCTATTTTTTAAGTTATACAAGTTGTATATTTTATGTGTTCTGCTCTCTCTATTCTATAGAAAATTATTCATATGATTTATGTATGTAAATGTCATCTTTTCAATGTTTTCACGCTTAATAGTCACAGAAATGGAATGACTTATTTTCTACATGACCTGAACACTAATTATGTAGAAAAGTCTTTGGGGAAATATGCATGTTAATAGACATTTAATTTATTATGGAAAGAGTGTTCTATTATCTTATATAAACTCACAAAATATGCACACAATAAAGATTGCCAGTGACTAGCATAACACAATAGTAAGGGATTTAAAAAAATTGAATTATATTTCAAATTGTGATAAGAAATCTCTGTTGAAAAACCACATGAAATGTATAAAAATTCTTTGGAAAAATGAAGTAACGTTATATAAAATATACAATGGAAAATGGAACATAAATAAGTAAAGTATCTTCCTTCCTTCCTCCCTCTTTTCCAACTTTCTTCCCTCTTTCTCTACCTTCTTTCCTCCCTCCCTCCATTCCTTCCTTCCTTCCTTTTTCTTTCTCTTTCTCTCTTTTTCTCTCTCTCTTCCCCCCCTCCCCATGCTTGGCAAGCCAACAATCATTGAACTATATTTCTCTGTCCTATCTATATAATTAACAGTGTGTAGATTGGTGCAGTGGCTTGAGTGGTACAGTGGTTACCTAATAAAACATGAGGCCCTGAGTTCAAACCCCAGTACCACCAAAAAAAAATTATTGTGAACTATTTGTGATTTCTAGATACTTTTGAAGAGGCATGTCTTTATAAACATACTGCCATCACCAGTCATAAACAATTATTTTCCTTTCCTTTGTTTTTCCCCAAGGCATTGGTAGTTTAAAAAGTGTTTCTTCTAAAATCTTATAATACTGCTTCAAGCTGTAGACTATGGTATATGGCTTCAATCTTGTAGTTTACTATAATGTTATACAGAATAAGTTTTAAACAAATGTTTACAATAACTTGGAAACACTGTAGTTACTACCAACATAAAAATTTATAATACTTGTGAAGATTTTTCATAAGCCATATTTATAAGCAGTAAAAATAATGTTTATTAAACTCATTTTGAAGTCTGTTTGTTTCTGTGGTTGCTCTAACAAACCTAGTGACCAAAAAACACAAATTTATCTTGCAATCCTAGAGGTTAGAAGTTCACATTGGGTCTCCTTAGGCTAAAGTCATTGCTGTATTCCTCTCTAGGTGTTCAGAGGACTTAGTTTTTTGTTTGTTTGTTTTTGTTTTTTTGCGTATTCCATCTCCACTGGCTGCTCACTTTCCTTGTCTTGTTTTCCCTTTCCTAGATGTTTAAAGCCAGTCATTTTCACACTGCTATTTTTCTGTCTTGGGGTTACAAATGGCCACCTTCTCTCTGAGTTGTCGTATATGCTTTCCTCAGAGAGAAGCAAATTGAGAGAGGGGGTGTCCCTCTTATTCTTTTTATAAGGTTATTAACTTTGTGTTATTAGAACCCATCTTTATGACATCATTTAACCTTAATTATCTCCTAAAAGACCTGTCTCCTAAATACAATAACACTGAGTGAGGTACAATGTTCAGTCCATAGCAATATATAACTCTGTCTAATACTTAAACAACTTCTTGGCAGGCAACTAACATAATTGCAGGCTTTGAATGGACATGATTTTCTTCACTTCATAATGACATGTTTAGCTAAAACATATTCTCACGTTTTCTTACACTCTAACAAGTGATCCCCATGACTCTCCTTTTTCTTTCTTTTCTCCCTAAAATTAATGTACTCATGGTGAGCTACTGTGAGATTTAAATAAAAGCAGTATTTAGAAATAGAAAATTTGGTCAAGATAGAAATAAATACTAGTCTTCAGGTGATTTGGACTGGGTTTAAGTAAATTAATAAAATTAAATTTTTTTCTTTCTTATAAAAATATATAATAAAACCATATATATTTTGTGCACATGATATTTTAAAGTATATAGGTATTACAGAATCATTAACTCTAGCTAATAAACAAATTTTACTTCATATATTTATCATTTTTGTGATGAGAATACTTAATATGTACTCTAGCCTTATAAATGACTACTATATTTTGTCATTAGGTGCATAGTCACCATGTAAAATTGTTATCTTCAACTTATCCCATTTGTAAAATTTTGTTCTTTGATCAAAAATTCCCATCCTTCCTTCAACTTCTATATCCTCCTGTAATAATTATTCTACTCTCTAAATTTTTTTGAAGTAACTTCTTTTTTCATTCCACATGTCTTCCAAGATCATAAACACAAAGAAATAACATGTCACTGTTAGAATGGCTGTTAGCAAAATGAAAAAAAAACATAGCAGGTAGTGTTAAAGATGTGGAGAAAAGGGAATTATTGTACACAGGTACTGGGTATAAATTACTACAACTGTTAAGGACAGCAATATGCAGATTATTCAAATAACAAAACAAAAGCAAAAGTCAGACTCCTATGTAATCTAGCAATTCCATTAGTGTTTTTTGTATCCAAAGGAAACAAATTCTGTGTATTGAGGAGACAGCTGCACTCTCATGTTTATTGTAGCACTAGTCACAAAAGCAAATATTTGGAATCAATTTAAGAGTCCACCAATGGAGAAATACATAAATGCAATTGTTTTAAGAATATGACTCCATTTATTGAAATCTGACTCAAGATTGATGAATTTTATACTGGTCCCATAGGAATAAATACTGCAACTCGCTAAATAATATGATATGTATAAAATCACACAACTCTGCTTTGTAGTTTTTTCATAGAGATATTTAAACATAAGTTAGCCCTCATACTGCTGTGTACTAGGGTTTGCCAGATATGATTTAGTATTGCTCTCATAGTTTTACAGCTTATAATTTTAGTTAATTATCCAATTCAAAAGAGTATTTGTACTAAAACCAATGACTCCTGAGTTGTAGTAAAAGTATAGATAATATAATAAAGTTTTTTAATAAAGGCATTTGTTAACCCTCAAAAAAAGTCTCTAAAGACCCATTTACAAATATGATTAATCCTCATCTCAGCATAATTGTCAAAGAAGCCTGTTTCTTTCTGTGTGTATATCCACTCTAAGCACATTGGCAGAAGATTGTATCACAGCACAGCTTAGCTACAATGACTTAGACATCACCCCATGTGGAATCATCCCCAATCCATTTCTTAGATATTTCTGCTTATATTATGTCAGACTATTTGTCACTAATCCCATGCAATTTAGAATGGGGTCAACCTTCCCCAAGATACAAGAGCATGTGAAACACATGACCACAGATATGTTTTGTCAGTAAGAAAGTAAGAGGTTATGACTGTGAATGGAATGCTGGGAAACAGCACAAAAGTGCATTTAGACTTAGTTTTGTATTTTCATATGATATTTGTATGTTTTGAGATTTTACATCTGTAACATTTCTAGGTTTCATTGAATTTATTTATTGGAATTATATGGCCTACATAGCATGGCACTTCTCTAAAGAAAAAGCTTATTTTGCCAAGTAGCAGAGTTAAAACATCAGAATATTGATTTTTGCATTTGTAACATTAGGCTTATACTCTGCGAAACACATAGACTATTGGCTAAGCATTCTGATTATTTGGACACTGCCTGGACTACACTTTACATGCATATATACATATACATATTTAGTGTATATGAACATTACACATATTACATGCATGTTCTTGTTTATGAATACATTTATTGCATATAAACTTTGCATAATCACTTAGGGAAACACACACAAAACAAAACTTCCCAATATTCTCACTCATCATGTTTAAATATTAAAAATATTTATAGAAAGCCATCTACAATAAAATTTTCAATACTAGTTTCCATAGGCACTTTCAAACTGAGCATAATCATTAAAATTATGTTTGAAATTTGGAGACTGGAATAGCTTCAGAAGGAATAAAACAGAATGGATTAGTAGCCACTTCTACATAAAGCTTCCAGAATTTATGCCCACAGGAGAGATCTCATAGAGTCTGGGAGAGTTACTTTCACTACATAAGGAAAAGCAAAAGCTTGATTGGTTGGTATTCAGTCCTACAAACAAAATCAGAAGCATACTTGAGTATAAATGTAAGAAATTAAGTGTAAGTAAAACATTAATTAATTAACTTAGCATTAATAAAACACAATTTTAGTGTAAACAAAATTATGTAGTTTCAAATCTTGTACACATTAAGTCATTTAATTTTCTAAACCCTTTGAAGAGCCACTTGCACGTGAGGAACCTGAGGCTTGATGCAACTTGCCCAAATGCACATGTATCTTGGTGTTCAAGTATGATCTCAAGTGGTTCAGATCTGGAGCTCAAAGACCTAGAACACCAGATTGGTCATCTGTCAGCTCAGCTTCTGCTTGTGACACCTTTGCAATACATTCTAGGATTTTGGAGTCTCCAACACCACATATAGTGTAATTATGAGCCACTATCACTTTTGAAAGAAAAGATGCTACATTGTAGCTCCTGAGGCATGATGTTATGGGAAAGTTTGGAAGAAGAGAACCTGGATGAGGAACTATAAAAAATAAATCCAATGTCAGTGTTTTAAAACTAGCTTTGGGTGTTATTTGCTTCACTTTTCCAAGGATATTTCATAAAAATCCAGTATATTGAAAGCTACCCTAAACCTACTCAATTTATACAGAAATCTATTTTTTCCCTGAATAGATTTTCTAACTAATTCAAGTTCATACACATTTGAGACACTTTTCTATTTTCCTTTGGTTTTTTAATGACTTCTCTGTAAACAAATTCAACATAATGTGGCATTGGCTATGTATCACCAGAGAGCTGTATGATGAAAAACAAAATTTCCCCAGTCAGTTTTTGGGGAGGCCCAGGCATCATATCTAACATAATGTACTACTGTCAATAGTGTCTTCCCAGTAATGTCAATACTCCCTAACTATTTTCTATAATTTAGTATCCAAATTAGAGAATCAAAAGGAAAGAAAGAATATAGGAAATAAGATGTAGTCAATAGACTTGCAATGTATATTTTTGCTACATAAAACTTCAAGTATAGGGAAAGGGAGAAAGAAATTTGAGAAACTTGAGCAAGCCTTAGGAACAAAGGATGTATTCAGAAAATTCTGAAGATGGAACTTCAAATTGATATATCTCTTCGAAAAAATATGATTTATTTTTGCACCTACAGCCAATATTTATTAACACATTAATTAAACATAGTGCTTATTTGTTTATTTATTTACTTATTCTTTACACATTTTATTTAGGATATTTGCTGCAAGCTATACATGATTGAATGAGACTGTGTCTAGTGCCATTGAAATATATAGCTAAGCCTCGAACCTACAAAAATCACACATCAAAATATTTTATAAATGTATTTCAAACAAATCAAAACTATATTAGACTTGTAACTGTAGTTTTTGAGTGTTTATAGAATCAACTTTACTACCATGTGTATTTTGAATAAGGTATATATTCAAAATATTTGCTGTAGCTCTTCTTTTTTAAACTTTTTTTTTTTGGTGATGGTGTGGATTAAATCCAGGGTTTTTTTAATTCTAGGCAAGTGCTCTACCTCTGAGTTGTACCCTCTAGTCCTGTAGTTATTTTGATCAATAAATTTCACACAATGAAATTTTGTGATTTGGATGTTTGTTTAATGATTCAATCATCCTTATAATTTCCTGGACACTAAATAGAACAGCAATGTAAAAAAAAGTAATTGTTATATGGCAACTCTTTTGAAATGTAATAACCAAGGCAAAGAAAGCAAACAGAAGGTAATCTTCCAACACTATCAGATCAGAAGTTGATAAGAATATGAGGCAAATACTGGATAAAGATTTAAAAGAGCAAAATTGATTCCTGAATAAATTTTATAGTTTTGATGGGGTTTTATTCTAATCTCTTTTTCCTTTTCCCTATATTACACCAGAGGACTTCTGAGTTCACATTTACTCTCACTCTAATTCAGTCACTATGCTAAAAGATGCAGCAAGTAAGAGGACATATTCATCATTTTTTCACTAGATGGCAGTAAATGTGCAACTCTGAGGTGCTTCTACTGTGCTTACTAGCCTGAAACACTTGCACATGATTACTGTTTGGCAACTTCTTCCCAAAGGTTAGGTAGAAGCAGCACACATCCTATCATAAAGAAATCACTACAGAGTATAAGGAAAATCAAGTGTTGCAGCTCAATAATATAGTAAGAAGTATCTTCAAATAGTAATTTAAAATATTTTATCCGAGGTAACCAAAGTTGGTACTTTACCATTTAAAACTGCAAAGAAGAAATAAAAGATAAAGCCATAGATACAGACTTGTACAAAGAGAAAAAAAAGCATATATCCTGTCCATGAATATCATCAGTTTCTCCTTTAAACACCATAAATTATTTTTAAAGCATCTTGCAGGAACTACTGACAATGTTACATTCATTTACCAAGTAAGATTGAATTAACCCATGAATGTAATGGAACAAAAATCCCATTCCATTGCCTTTAATGAGACTGTCTGAATATTCCATAGCAATACATTCTTCAGAAGTGGGACAAGCTTTCCAGCATACTCTCACCTAATGAATGAGAAAAGGAAATGAAAATCCTGCTAAATGACTATCTAATCCCATTTCTTGTAAATTTTGCCTGTCAGCAGCTACTTATCATTAAAACTATCACATATAGTCATAAGGATTTTGCCCTCTATCCATTTAAACCATATGTGAAAAAGGTGGCATAACTTAACTGGCAGCACCTATAGACTTCCAAACTGAAATAAGTTTATATAATATTTACAGACTATGTATATATACATAAAAATATATATTTACACTCACATATGTACATTAGGCTACAGAATTTCTAAGTTCACATTCACTTTCATTCTGTGATTCAGCGTGGTCATACTAAAAAGTATAACAAGCACCCAGGGTATATTTTTTATTTATATACATTAAAATACGTGCATTTAATGACAATATATTACATATACATTACATTCTAGCACATTGTTAAACACTAATGTAGTTTGCAACAAGTAATATGTAGGATGAGCACTAACTGCAGAGTTAGTTTTTAGATGGTAAACTGCATTCTTTACAGGAATTTTGTACTTATCTGTAGTATAGAACAAGCAAAAAGTGTACTATGAGAAAGGTTACAGTGACATAGATTTCACTGTTTGTTTACTTAAAAAGTATTGGTTGACCAGTATTCTACCATATAAATAAAAGAGACATTTTTTTGTGCCATGCATTGAGTGTGACCACTAAAGGATATGATGTTAGAGCATGCATGGTGAAGAAACAGAATTAAATCTTTTGGAACAAATATTCAAGGTTCTTCATGACCAGAAAGGAACCAGGCAAGAATTTAACCTAATGACAAGAGTGGTACATCTATATAACTCAAAATCATTCATTTATCTTGTTTATCACAAAGCATCTGTTGATTTTTTATTCATGATGCATCTCATGAGTGTTAGCTCAGTTAGCCCTCACAATAGTCATATCTATTTTGAGTGATAGTTCATACCAAATCCATTTTAAGAATTGCATACCAAGATGAATAACATTAAAGCAATGAATCAGGTCTTTTAAATTTCAATTCAGTGATAGGATCAATTAGGTTAATTAAAATAATTAATGAATAATGTAGAGAACACAGGAAAGAGTTGTGTACCTGAGAAAAGGAATATTTTCCCATGGATTTCATTAGAGCACAGAAAATCTTTCTGGAAGTGGTGCTTCATGACCTATGACTTAAAAGTAAAGTAGAAGTAAGCCAGTTGAAAATGATGGGGATGTGAGATATGAAGGAAGGTAGTTCATGAAAAAACAGACAAGGAGTAAATACCAACCAACAAACTTAATCATTGATGTAGTTTAAGTGAAAGTAGAAATTAGAAGCCAATTGATGGGAGACTGGGAAATTAAGGGCACAGATAACAGAGTATCCTCAAGATATGTTCTATTGCAACCACGGAGAAGTTATTGGAAGTTTACGTAGAGTGGATCAACTGTGGATAGAAGATTCAGAGGATAATTTTTAGAAGTAAACATTGTTATGAAGGGGAATAAGATTTTTGGTATGTTGTTAGAGTTCAAATAAAACTTTATGAATTAATAAATGAAGGCAAAGAGAAATGGCATAAGAGGTGAAATTTGAGAAATATCAGGTAAAAGGAAGAAAATTTGATAAAAGATTTCATGTGATGACTTGAAGTATTAACATTACTATAAAGGGTAAGAGTACAGTTCAAAGAGGTGATAATGAACTATATTTTCATTATGATACATTTAAAGTTGAGAATGTTTCTGAATCCTGAGATACTAGAGAGAAATCTGACTTGAGTACATATATTTAGAAATCAACAATCCTCAAAAGATATCTGAAAGTGATGTTTCTCAAATTCATTGAATGAGAAAAAGTCAGGATATTTGAACTGGCATCATCAGGGTTTTTGAAATATCCTTTTGATGAAGTATCAATAAAAGCAGTTAGAATCTCATATGGTAGCTTCTGAATGGTATATTTTTATTTTAATTTATATTATCATTTCTACATTTACTTACATGTTTATACATTATTTGAGCCACCTCTCCTCTCTTTTTCCAAGCAGAGCCTCTCTGCCCTCTTGTTCTCTGATTTTGTTGAAGTGAAAACATAAGAGATAATAAGAAAAACATAGCAGTTTTTCAAGTTTGAGATAAAGATAGTTATACAGAGAGATACCTAGTGTTGTTACCATGCATATGTGTATTACAAACTATGTTGGTTTATAGAGTAAGAATTTGCACTGGGTTCATGAAATAAGGGAAATAATTCTATAATGTGCAAGTTATTTCCTTATAAACTTGAGGTGTATTCATCATTCTCAATATTGCACTTAGAGTATCTAGGAAAACCTGAGTTAAATATTTCCATTCATTGGTAAGAGGTACCAATTCAGAACATTACTTCTGATAAACACATCACCTAGTTCAACAGGTAACTGTTGCCTGAGAACATCAAATTGTACTGTCAGCATTTAGTTTCCAACTGCCCAGAGGCATCTTCACTAAAACAAATGCCCCTCCCTGATTTTGTTAGAGGCAGAGGGTAACTTCTCCTTTATTTACCATTGCCTAAAAATTTGTCAGTCTGTTCCCAAAACATTTCACCTCATTTTCCCCAATATAAGGAACTTCACTGGAGGTAGTTCGTAAGTTTTGCTTAACAAGGCTTATTAGTTTTTAGATTTTTTTAATCACTTTTTTAGAACAAGTAGAAGAGTTTCCTATAGAGAAGTCATTAATAATTATGCATGGGTCTTTTTTCATATAGAGCATCAACTATACTATTTATATTAATATCATGCCAAATAATTACTAATGCAGTAACTTTTGTCAATCACTAGAATACAAATCTATTTAGGAGACATTGCTATGAGCAGGGAAAACACTATTAGTATGTATCAGTCACTTCAAAATCATTCTTTAGTCTTTATAACAATCCTATTAAGTAAATGTTATTATTTCTATTTTATCATGGAGAAGATCTAGTCTTAGAGATATAAGTCACATGCCCACTTCGCAGGTGGGATGGGTGGTAATATAGGAGGGAAGGCAGTATCAGTGAGGTTCACAAAATTGACTGGAATTCTCCTTAGTCAATGCTCCTGCATGCATACTAACTTTGACTACTGCAGGACAATTAGTGCACAAATCAAAATGAGGACAACAAATGTATGCATTTGAGAAAATTCCAGACTGTTTTATGTATACTGAGGTTATAGAACAAGCCCCATAAGGATGACCTCTCCTATCAACAGAAGGTAAAATTCAACAATTACATAAACCTCATCAACTTTCATTGTTACTGAAATTCTTAGTTTGCAACTTACTTGTTCCTTTATTTATGAAGTTTCAATTGAGATCTCTATGGACATGGTAGAATACTATGTAGTTAAGGTAATTTTTTGGTCATTTGTGGTGACCTACTCACTAAATGTGTGGGAAATTTTATGTGAATATCAGTATATCAAATGCATATGATGAGTTCATCTGTTGCTGGTTAAATGGCAAAACATCTTTTTTTGGGGAACTAATAGTGAGGGAACACATTCATTCCTTGCATGAAACAATTAAAAGTAAATCTGTAAGTTAATATAATAATATTTCAGTTTTGACTTATTGGTATTTTAAAAACTCCTTATATTTATAGGGAAGAGCCAAGCAACATTAGCAGAGATTTCATATTTCCTTTACATTTTTCACTAACATGAGAATAATACTCGTCCAGGATTGAAGAGTATTCCCTTTGAGATAGCTAATGCAGGCCACTTTAAACTGTTTAAGGCACTCACTTCTTTGAAGACTTTGAATTTGCTAAAGGTGATTTTCCCTTGACAATATTGTCAGTGTGACACTTAATAATGTTCTACTTCTAGTGCACATTTGTTTTTGTATTGATCACTATGAAGAAAGCAGCCCTCTGATTTAATAGAATTAACTGGAATTGAGGATCCTGGAAAACGCCATGATCTGCACCTAACAGGATGGTATATTTATTATCATTAATGAGCACTTCATTTGGTGGAGCTCACAAAGGCAAAGCAACTGCAAATTACCCAAGACACTCTATCCCTTGTGTGCTCAATTAGTGATTACCTATCCTGACTGGATTAGTTTAGGCTTCTGGACAAGGGAAAAAGAAAAAAAAATTGCCTTATTGAGGCCATGTTTTGTTGAATTATTTGATTAAAACTATAGTGTGTTTAAAGACATGTAAAGCTAAACATCACAACTCAGAGAAAGAACTCCTTACTGATATCTTGCCATTACACAAACATTAGGAGTGATCTATCACACATTTTGTTAAACATTTGGGAAGTTACAATCTTTCAATGTTCAGGCTTTCTAGTTCCCAAGGGACCTTCATGCCCTACCTTTTCTTCTATGTGCCATTTTCATTTGAAGCTCAAGATGAAAGACATTTTTAATGTGCCATCAATCATATGTGAAGACTTTAAGGTAATGTAAACCAGTTAAAACAACCTTAAAGCACAATGCAGTTTTGAAGTTTTTCCATATATTATCTAAACCTAGTTTGGTTCTTTGTTTTATTTGTTAAATTAAGATAATTTTAGGAAGCCATTCAAAAGGTATCATTTTTTTCACAATATGTGTAATATGTATGTTTTTCTAATGCATTGAAAATAATAACTAGAAACAAATTATACTCTATACTTTCTCCTTTTTTTTACTGTTGTGCTGGATGTGGGTACATTGTAGCATTTACAAAGGTATTTACAACATATCAATATATCATACTTGATTTTACCCCCTCTATTCTTCGACTTCATCCTCCCTTCCCTGATTCCTGGAACAGTTTCAACATGCTATTTAAGTAAAATAATCAAAAAGCCTTGATCTGTTCATTCATTAGTAATACATGGAAAAATTACAGAAAATTCATTCCAAAATTAATTCCCTTATACATTTGTTTAGTTAAAGATTCAGATCACTGAATTTATGACATTTTCTATAGGTAAATCTTCATTTACTATACAGAAATGAAAAATATTAACATTATTGAACACTTAAGTTTTGCTAATAATTACATTAAATATTCTCATATATATCTATCATTTATTACCCTTGACTTTGTGAGAAAAAATAACATTATATCGGTTCTATGCTTTGGGAGATGAAAGACATAAGATTTGACTAACTGAAATGTACAGAACAATAATGTTTAAGTAAGAACACAACCCTCCTTTGTCATCATTTCATCTAATCATATCCAATAGATTTAAGTAGATGGGTACAGTTAATGGATTATAGTTATCATGTGACCAAAACTCTTGAGAAAACAACTGAAAGGTGGAAATATTTGTTTTGACTCACAGTTTCAGAAGGCTTTACATCTATGGTTGCCTGGCCCCCTGTGCTTGGACAGAGCATCACGGAGTGTGTGATAGAGGAATTTCCTCACCTCAAGGAACACAGGACATATAATGAGGAAGGGACCAGAGAACAGATATAATCTTCAAATACCCAGTGTCCTACTTCCTCCAATATGACCCCAAATCCTAAAGTTTCCATAACCTTCCAAAATAGCACCACCAGCAAGCCACCAAGCATTCCAAGAAAAAGCCAGTGGGGGACACTCTTGTAACCTCTAAAAATAAAGAGACATTTTAGCTATATGACTATGGGAAAGGATCCTTGGCTTTTTCAAATAAATACATTAATGTGTAGTCTAATTACAAGCATGTGGACATGAGCATAGAACAAATTTTTTCTCGATGGCTTTGGCATTTAATTTAAATCTGACTATAGCTGGTGTACCTTGGAGTCAGAACCACAGAGATATAGGCTGAACAGACAAGTAGGACTCAGAATCCCCACAAAACATGGACATCCTGCTTATGAGAATATCAGAGAACATGTCAAGAAGCACTATCTAGGGCTGGTTGCAGTGGTTCATGCCTGCAATCTAAATTACTCAAGAGGTAATGATCAGGAGAATTGTAGTTCAAGGCCAACATGGGCAAAAAGGTAGCCATACCTCATATCAGCAAAAAAGCTTGGGATGGTGGCACATACCTGTTATTGCAGCTATGAGGAGGCATAAGTAGGGGTTTGCTCAGGCATAAAGTGCAAGAACCTACCAGAAAGCTAACTGAAGCAAGAAAGGCTATGTGCATGACTTAAATGATAGCCTGCCTTGAAGCTAAAAGCCCTGAGTTAAAACCCTAATACCACAAGGAAAAAAAAAAAAAAGAAGCAGTTGCAGTATTGTAGTATTGTAGCTTATTGCCACCAAGATGTCTACATAGGTTTTTTTCAACATGTGTTTGAGTGAGTTGAAGACCCTCTCAGTAATAAAAAACAGCTTTTCTGCAGGCTGTGAGTTTGTCACTCTTAAAACCAGTAACAATTAAAAACCTTATAGGTAAGAAAGCACAAAAGTCAGAGCTAAACCTTGAGGATCTCAAGGGCAATAATGATTGAAGTCATAGAAGTATAAATCTCATAGAAAGTACTGGGCTCAGCAATAACATGAATGATAATCTGAAGAGACAAGGAGGAGTTCTCTCTCTTCCCTGTCCTTGACTTTTCTCCTTTTCCAGACAATATCAACTTTACCTTAGATTTGATACTGTCTCAACTGCCCTAAATCTCTTTCTTCAGTTAGCAGTCTTTACTGGCCCACATTTCCTTCAAGTCTCTGCTCTCACAGTTTCATCAATAAGGCCTTTCAAAATTTTCAAGGAGATCATATAATAAATACATATATATATAACATGCATATGTTATATAATATATAATATAACATATACAATATATACATATACATAATTCACTGCTATAATAAGCTAACACAGATTTATCATCTTTCCAAGGGAGACAGGACTGTACTTTAAAGTAATGTACTTGCTTTATCATGACACATGGATCTGAACCAATTTAGTGTCAGTGAATAGTTTCTAATCAGAATGTATTGAAGACAAGTGTGAAATAACTGGTCCAGAACAGCAATCAAGTGGTCAGAATAGAGAGGAAAGTGACAGAGAAACACCAAGGTATAAAAAATAAGTTCAAGTGGAAATGATTCTAGAAAGTTTAAGAAGGTAAAGTTATACAGAAAGAAAGAAATCGTACAGTGGCTGGGGGAAACTGAACATGGGTGGGTTAAAATTTTCTCACAGAACCTACTTACAAAGCAACAAATCCTTTCCTTCAATAGAAAATAAAGAATGCATTTATCTAATAATTGATTCTATTTAGTGCAAAATTTGATTAAAGTATAAACTATATCAGAATCATTTTATTTGTCAAGCCATTAGATCCTTGTTATGTGGTATCTACAGATTACACATCCATACACTATACACTTACAAATACTCATATTACACCAACAACATACAGAAGCATTTCTCCCTATATGTCCCGCACACATATCCATACATCTCCACATTTACCCCTACACAATACCTTTATATAAAACTCATATAATATTATGTCATTTTCAAGAAAATGGATGGAACTGAGAATTATCATGGCAAATAAAATAAGCCACACTGAGAAAGACAAACATCACATATTCTTTCTCATACGCATAATCTAGACCTAAAGAAAATAAAGTTAAAAGAATGACAAGAATGTAAAACAGGAAATAAATGAGAAGAAGAGAGAGGGCTAAAGAAAGGGTGAAGACAGGGTAAATATGATCAAAGTACTTCATATGCATATGTGAAGATAGAATAATGAAACCCATTAAATTGCTTTGTAAAGGGGAAAATGCATAATAGAGGGAGGTGAATTTGATAAATGCAATTACATGCATGCAAAGATATATCACAACAAAACCCTATGTACAATTAATATATATTAATAAAGCAGAAAAAAATTAAAAGTCATGCAAGATTTTGATACTTCGGTTTTGAAGATCTAGTTCACATTAAGTTTTATAAACATCTACTTCAAAGGCCTACTGTGACTGTTTTTTTCTCTATAAAATTAATACCAACCTCATGGAAGGTTAAGATCAACCTACCCAGGCAAAAAGGACAAGAAAACTTGCATCTGCTCATACTGAATAAAGTGTTGTTTTCAATAAGTATTTCCTTGTAAGTCATTTTTTAAAAAGTTCTTTATTGCATTTTAAAATGATAAGGTAGGAGAGGCTTATTGTGTACAGCATGATGTTTGCAAGTATATACAAAATAGAATGGCTAAATCTAATTAAAAAACATGTACTACTTCATATAGTTATCATTTTTGCAATTTGACTCAATATTTTTCAAGAACACAATCAATTGTCACGCTATAATCACCATGGTCCACAATAGATCCTGAAGCTCTTCCTTATATCTAAGTGTAGTTTTGTGTCCTTGATTAATAAAGATCATCCTCCAGCTGTGCCAGTTTCTTCTATTAGCCACCATTCTGTTCTTTATTTCTATGCAAGTAGTGTTTTTGCTTCCACAGATGAGTGGTATGTTTTTCTCTTTGTTCCAAGCTTATATCTTTTAATAGAATGTTTTTCAGGTTTATCCATGATGTTTCAAATGGATTATTTGTTTGACTGAGTAATATTCCATGGTGCATTTGCACCATGCATTCATCCATGGGAGATGCTTTGGTTGATTCTGTACTTAAACCCAGGTAATATGTGTTGGTGGGAAGGTAGATTTATCACTAAGGCCAGGATGATATTTACTATGCCCTTGAAAACATGCTAAAGAGAGTCCTCACTTTTGTAGTATTTCCAGTAATCTAGAAAATTTTTTCTATACCTGTCACTAAAGTAATGTCATTATGGTGCTATATTTTAAATTAAAAGGATTTTTTTTTAGTTTCAATGTTTAATACTGTAAACATCAATAAATGTAGTCAACCTTACAAAAGCTTTATGGGGTTACAAATAATTTATTAAGAGTATAAGAGTTGGGGGGCTGGCGGAGTGGCTCAGGTGGTGGAGTGCCTGCCTAGCAAGTGTGAGGACCTGAGTTCAAACTCCAGTACCAACCAAAAAAAAAGAGTATAAGAGTGGGGAGACCAAAAGGTTTGAGAACTGTTGTTCTAGGTTGATTGGCCACTTCATTATTAATAATTAGGGCCCAGTACAAGTTCAGTATTGGGAACTAACGATTTCGAGAAATGAAACTGAAACTTTTGTTTTTAAGAGGCTAGTGAGAGCAAGAATCCCAAATTACTGTTGTGTTGTATCAACAACATGAGATTGAACCACTGTCTCCAGAAGATAGCCTTAGAATAATGTTTTTTTCTGGGGTTGGGAGGATAGCTCAGTGGTAGAGCGCTTGGCTGGCATGCAGGAGGCCCTGGGTTCCATGTCCAGCAACACACACATACACAATGCATTTTTTCCTAGAAGTTTATTGTCTCATGCTAAGATAATGAAATTGAGTAATAATTTCAGGTTAAAATTGGTTGACATTATATTCACACCACTTAAATGGCTGGATTCTCCATTGATGAATGAAAAATGGTTATTTTTGGAATTTGAATGAAACTTTGTTTTTTGTGTAAGTGAAACGAAACTTTTTTTCTTTTTTTTTGATCTCAGCATTACCAAGTCATTTGTGGACTCACTATCTGAAACAGGTTCTAACCTAAAGCCCATAGCCCATGAGGGCCAAAAATCTAATGAATTTGGGTGGAATGTTTTGTGAGTATTTGTGCATTTTTTTTTTCAGGGACAAAGACCGGTAGGGGAACATGATCCCCAGCCTTCTGCACCCCTCCCTCCCCTAGCTTTAATCATTAACAGAAATCTGTTTGGATGTTCTCCTTTAGCCCAATTGCACCTTGTAGCAAAGAAAACACTTTATAGAATCAGAAACTTGATGTCATAAGGGTAAGGGTAATCTGTAAAGATATTTTCCTTTCCTCCTTTCTACAGAATACAGAGGCCACTTCCAAGGCTAGATGGTAGGAGCCTTGCAATTTCCACCCAAGTTCTCTTGTAACACTGTGAACCATGAGCTGCCCTAAGTCTGAACACCCTGAGGTCTCCATGCTGAGAACACAAGATGAGACCACTCAGAAAGGCTTTGAGAGTCTCTAAGAGCCAAGTTCTAGCCCTATCTCCACCTGTTCCTGCCTCCACTCATTTGAGTCATCCCAGATGAGGCCCTGCACAACAAGTAGCAGAAATGAGCACAACCCACTGAGCCCTGCTCAAACTATGTATTTATGAAATAAGATTGTTATTTTAAGCCTCTAAATGCTGAGGTAATTTGCTAGGCTTCAAGAGATAACTGGAATTATATGATGCTTCCAAATCCTTGACTGGGCTTGGAGGCATGGCTCAAGTGGTAGAGCAACTGCCTAGCAAGCATGCAGCACTGAACAACCCCAATACCCTCCCCCACACACATGAAAATTAATAAATAAAAATTAAAAAAAAATAAAATCCAAATCCTTGACTAAAGAGGAAATCAATCAATCTCTCTGGAGTGGGGGTAGGGTAAATGAACCTTGTTATTACAGATTCAGTTAACAGAGCAGCACATTGGTCATCCAATTACTATAATGAACAGAAATGAAGAACTGAGGTCCAAGCTGCCTTCCATGATTAAAAAAGAAACACTTATAAAATTAAAAGGATTTTAATGGCAAACAAGATTGATAGTAATTCTGTGAATAACACTTAAACTCTCTAAGACATTTCTTTTTAACTTTTTTTTATTATAAGCATTTAGGAGCAGACTAAAAGATGTGGGATGTATGTTTTAAACTTGAGATTTTTTGAAAGGCCAAATCTATTCCACTTGTAGATTAGGCTAGAAAGATACGTTAGCCTAGTGGCTTTCAAACATTACAATAGAGAATAATAGTTTAGGGACCTCAAGACAAACAGTTTGCAGGATGCTTCACACAGTGGTTAGCATGTCAGTGGTTCTAGAGTAAGACTAGGAATCATTAAAGATAGTTTATATAATTTTGGCCAGTTGGTTCATGTAGTACTTTTTGAGAATTATTGTAGTCTGTTACACAAAATATGAAAAAGTTAGATTATTAATGCTCCGCCTTGGGAGGGAACTAGGTCCTAAATTGGAAAGATCAAAGTCTAGAAGTATGATAACAGTTTGTCTATATTTGGAATTAAACTGCAAGAATCAATTCAGGAGAGTGAGCATTTGTTGTGTGTGGCATTAGTTAGATAGCAGCTTGTCAGCCTCATTGTCAATGGGCTAAGGTTTGTCACATATTCCAGTGTGATGACTAAGTGTATCTCTCTGTTGGAAGTCCATTACAGGGAATTAGAGTGCCATGAAGAGAACTCAAGCAATACTTCCTGTGTGGATTATACTTTCCCTACACGGTGTTATATGATTAAATTCTATGTACATTTTTCTAAATGGTGGCATGAGCTTCCTTTATTGTTGGTATAATATTCATAATGAATTGATATTTTGGCACTTTGCTTTCCATGTCAATCTCTTGTGAATACTTTTATAATGAGTTAGACTGTGAGCCAAACCAACAACAAATAAAATAACACATTTTTAATTTATATGCCTACAACCTCTGAACTGGTCTCTGGTTTTTTGGAATCCTAAAATGATATTGAAAACTTGTAAATTGACTGTTTGACATTTTCAGCTCAACATGGCTAATCCAATTTTTAAAGACCTTAAATAGGTCTTCTTTTATATTATTACCAAACTATTTTTATCTTATTTGACTAATATCTATTTCATACTGCAAAAGCAGAGTGTCTTCTTAAGTACGATTAAGTGTTTGAAATGAACTGATTAAGTTAAAGAAATGTATTGCTCATTTTACTCCTCAGTAGTGATGTGGAATTGTTCCATATCCTCTGAAATTCTCCAATGTGCTTTGTTCAGTGAAGTTGAAATTGCTAAAGGGATCTCAAAACTTAGTCTTAGAGCTTAAACTAATTTTTCGACAAATGATTGCATTCATCATAGTGGCAATCAGCAGCCTCCAGTATTAAAACAGGATGGCAGGGAAATTGTCTAATCTTTCCAATTTCTAACATCACTCTGGCATGGCCAGCCCCTGATGCAGAGCGCTTATACCCAGGGGCGTCACCTGTGACTCCAGGCTTTCTCCCTTCTATCTACTCACTGCATCTGTGACAGGGACAAGGTGCCATTTTCCATGCTTGTCTGGGTGTTTCATCTCAATGTCCATTTGTGCAAGGATTGATGGCTCTGTAAGTGAGTGGAAAGATCAAGATGCTTTATAATGCTATGTCAGTCAAATCTCAAACTTCAGTAACATTTTAATGTGAGAGTTCGCCCTTAGATGAGCAGTTCTTATCAAACTCAGGAGACAGAAAAATTGCAATTCAACATGCAAGCCTTAAAATTCTCAGAGTGCAAAACGAAAAGAGATGAGTCTTTAAAATATAAAGAAAGTGCACTGATTATCGCTGAAAAACCGAGACATTTAAGGATGACATAACTCTTGAAACATTAGATCAGTTGAAAGGATTTGTTCCATTAATTCTTAGACAGTTAACATTTCATATAGTAAAAAGGGTAATTAGTACCAGAATTGTCTTCAATCCCATGAGAAGATTTTGGCTTTAATACTGCCTAAAGCTGTGCTACACAAAGGTTACTATTATTTATTGCCACGCCTTCCATACTTAACAGGAGTCTCTTCAATAAAAATTACCAAGAAGACTTTTCTCTGCTTTCTTTAACATCCCAAAATCAATGACTTGAAATAAGTCCATCTGTTAAAGGCTAAAATGGTTTTGCACAGATATACTTTTGCTCAAGACATAAATTGCCTTGTATTTTTTTAAAAGAAAAAATAGTGGTGAATAAAGATTTCATTTTAAGAGAAAAAGTGTTTAAGGACTAAAGACAGGATAATGATAGTGAGCTAAATCCACATGTAGTGAAAATGACATATATTCAATAATTTATATAGATTGAAATTCTTAAAGTTTTGTGACAAAAAATTAAAATTTTTTAGTGACACATACAATTTCATTTATATGCTTAATAGTTACAAATAAACCCACAAGTAGATACTCTAACTTAATGATCATTGTATTAAGTAATTATTCCTATGTGTTCTCACTTGTTATTAGTTAAATTACTTATTTATTTAGTGCTGAGAATTAAACCCAGGGCCTTGTGTATGTCAGGCAAACAATGTAACACTGAGCTACATTCCAGCCCTTTATTCTCCTCACTTATAATAAAATATTTGAAGGTAGAAGCTTGTATGCTGTTTTATCTCTAGCTCTGAGTCATTTGATTCATTGATTCTACAAATTATATGTAAGTACCTACCATGTGATAGTACATTCAATGTATTAGAAAGTCTAGAGAGACCACCCAGTTACTGTGAAGTCCTGCATTCAAACACCAGTACCACCAAAAGAAAGTAATATATTTTAACTTTGATAAGTTTTATAGACAGAAATAAAAATTTAAAAATAAAAAATATGTAATGTCATATAATATCATAAATTTTTGTGGGTTTTTTAGAAAGCAAGTAAACCAAATTCCTTTCTGAAAAAATAAATGTGTGTAATTTTCATTCTCATATTTGAAAAAGTAATGCAGTCTGAAAGCAATGATCACATGTACACAAATATTACTGGTGTTTTGTTCCTTCTGCAACTTTACATAATTTTCAGGTTTTTAGACTACCGTAATGTATTGTCTTTTTTATTTTTTATAGGGAGGTTTGTTAGAATTAGGCTAGTAAAAATAAAGGTAATTGTGTTTCTGAGGAAAATCAGTTTGGTGTGGTTTTTTCAATGAAGATTAAATTTAAATTATTGAAAGCTTGAAAAGTCTCACTTTTCAATACATATTTTCTAGGTAAATGTAATGCTTGTTAAGATAAAAGAAAAAATCAAAATAGAAAAATTTAAAAGATGGCTTTGATGTATAAAAAGGTTTTTTTTGGTTTCTTTTCAGATTTAAATGAATTATTATATTACATAAAATTTTGGTGAAGAAAATCCCTTACTATATATGATAAAACAAATCAATAAGTCATAATGTCCCCTTCTCAATATTTTATCATCTGTAACTGTAAAGCATGCAAAATATTTAATTCTTATTACTAATGGTAAATATTAAACTAGTTTCTATAATTATAAGATAAATCATCATGCTATAATGACCTGTAGAAGTTCCTACATTTCAATTTTCATTTCTAACTTCTGAAAAGAATCAACATTTATATTTGAATTCCATGACTGCGTTGTTATTTTTCTAACCCGAAGGAACCCAGCTGTTACATTGTTCCTTCTTTGCAAGGCCTTTTTCTTGAAATAAAGTTATCTCAAAGCAGCAAAGATCTTTCCCCAGACAGATTGTTAACTTCTCACCAATCCCCACTAGCATAGAAAATGGTAACATCTGCATTTAAATTACTTATTTATTCAACTCATCTATGTAAAAGCATACTAAACCTCAAATTCAGTTCTGGAACACTGCTCCAAACCTAGAGGATATCCCATTTCATATACTTTCTCCAACAACTTTTCTCTAGTAACTGTCAAACTAATAATCTATACAGTGTTATATTGCCGCATCATTCAAATGCAGCATCTTGGAGAGCCTAATAAGAAAATAGACCATAAAGTAGGCCTTTCCAAAATGAGGGGAATACCATTACTATCTGAGACTCTCTGCCGTCCTTTCACAACATCTAAGCTAAACGGGTTCCCTCTGGCTCCAATCATTGTTTTATACCATCTGTTCACCAAAAAGAAGACTATTCATTAGCACTTACTAAAGGCTTTGAAATAATTTCAGAATAGATTCTCTATATTCAAGCACATTCAATTGGAATGTCATAATATTAATAATATTATTATTAATTATTATTAATTAATATTAATTGATGAATTAATATTAATTAATATTAATTCAATTGGAAGTCATAATAAAACACATTTCCAATTATTAAAATAACATTACTAATTCCCAATTTAGTTACTTTAGGCAAACACTGAGAAGCTACTTTGTGCACACAAGCCTGCTATGTTAGTGATATAATACCTAAAAACACTTGAATGTTTGTTAAAGAATGAACTCCCACAAGGAATAGATTATGGGGAGAAAAGATGGAATCAATGGGGAAGGAGAACTCCTAACTTATCACTGAATAACAAAATGTTATTGACATATGTGAGAGAACCAGTAGCTTTGATGTTACTCAGGGAATTAAGAAAACCTAATGGTCAGAAAGCATTTCAGTTAATATGGAACCAAAATTGTTTGAATAGATTGTAATATATTTGTATATGTAAGTTTGAACATATTTCAATGATGTTGGAACCAGGTATAAACAAGTTGAGTTTAAGAAATGACAGCATCATTTCTTTGTCTAGGTCAAGGATAATTTTTGGAACATTTTTGAAATACTGTGACAGCCTATTTGAGTTGTTCTAAAACTTGAAAGTTAATATTCTAAAAATTGTGATTTTTTTTACCTCAACTATACCAAGAGCTTCATATCCCATGATCATTCTTTACTCTTGCCTTCCCTCTCACTTATTCTTCATCATATATTGCAAAGACTAGTTATTTTCTTTTTAGTCATTACCTTTTATATTTTGAGGATTCCTATAAGTAATGGAATAGCTAATGGCCAGAATTGTCTGTGATTTTAAATCTCAAGCCGATACACATTTATTCTTTATAAGAAGTCTACTTCATTTCTGTTTTTCCAAGATTCTTTGAAATTCATGGATTTATAATCTGATATTTTGTGAATATTACCATTTTTGCTTTATTACATTATTGTAAAAACTCAGAGATTTATCTCATAACAAAATTTCAAGTATAAAATTCATTATTTCAATGGACACAATGGTTAAAGCAGACCTCAAGGAGTTTTTCTTATTGATTAACTGAAACTTTGTACCAATTGATTGGTAACCTACCCTTGCCCTTTCTCTTAGCCCCAACTACCTTTCTGCTCCCTTCCCACTGGCATCTACCCTTAGAGAGGACCTGTTTTACCTTTTTGTCCTTCATTTTTTAAGCTTATGGTTTTGCCTTGGTATTCACACATGTATATATTTTACAGGATTCTTTTGAATAAATACTTGGAAGTAGGATTTGTGGATCATATGGTGGTTTTAATTTTAGTTTTTGAGGAGTTTCCACTTTGATTGTCACCAAAAGCATTCATCAGTCTTTTGGCTTGTTTTGTGATAATAGCCACATAACTCATCATAGTTTTAATTTACATTTCACACATTATTGATTTTTTGAGAATTTTTTTCATAGAGTTCTTAGCCATTTGTATGTCTCTTTTGGAGAAATATCTATTTAAATATTCTGTTTATTTTTAAATCAGATTGAAACATATCTATTCATTTCATCATTCAGCTGTTATCATTTCTAATACATTTTGGAGATTAACTTTTATCAGATGTATGGTTTGCAAATATATTTGTCACTCTCAACCACCTTTTCACTCTGCTGAATGTTTCTTTGCCGTGGAAGAGAATTTTAGTTGATGTAGTCCCAATTATCTATGTTTACTTTCGGTGGCCATGTTTTTGGTATCATGCCCATAAAATCATTGTCAATGCCAATATCATAACATATTACCATTGGTTTAGTTGTAGGAGTTTTACAGTTTCAGGTCTTGAAAAGTTATTTTTAAGTTTTCAATCCATCTTGAGTTGGTTTTTGTGTGTGGAGTAAGAAAACACTTCCAAATCAAAAAGAAAGAAGTAAAATTGTCCTTGTTTGCAGACAATTGAATTTATATATATGAAACCTAAAGTGTCCACCAAAAGTGTCAAAACTAATAAGTAAATTGAGTAAAGCTGCAGGATATATAATCAAAATATAAATAGCACATGAATTTCTATATGCTAGTATTAAACTATGTGATCAGAAAATTATACTAACAATCCATTTTACTCAAGCTCCAAAAAGATTAAAATTTAATTAACATAATTAATTTAACTAAGGAGGTGGGAGATTTGTTACATTCTAAAAGCAGCCTTGGTATAGTTGATTAATATGATTTAGATTGGTTTCTCTTTTTTAAGCAGAAATACCTTACCTTTTGCATCAGTCAACTGATACCATTACAATTCTACATAATACACAATGCTGATATTCAGAGATGTAACTTGTGTAGTTATTTATCTCTTTCAGTATAATAACCTTTCTTCTATCAAACACTGGAACTACCTGCAAACTGACTGTTTGGTAAGGTCTGTATATGAATGTATCTCTTATAATAGTTTCAACTGATATCATAACAAATTATAAAAACCATAGTGGCTTAGATTAATATGACATTATTTTACAGATTTGTAGGTTAGAAGTCTTGCACTGTTCTCCCTGGATTAAAATCAAGCTATTAGCAGAGTGTGTGTCTTTCTCAAGGAGAATATGGCTGTTGATACATTCAAATGGTTGGCAAAACTCAGTTTCTTGCCAGGGGTAAGACTGAAGGTTCTGTTCTGCTCCTGGCTGTCATCTGTTAGTTTCTTCTAGCCTAACATCAGTGGGAAGAAGTATATTCTCCTTGTGAAGGTACTGGAGGACAGAGGCATATTTGCTTATCAGTTACACATTTTACCATACTGTTTAAAATAACCAGTAGGATAATCAGTATTAATGGGTTTGAATTTTACCTATTGTATGTTTATCCAGAAAAACAAAACAAAAAGAATATTCAGTACAGTATGGATTATATATTTTCTATTTAGAAAATGAAAAGAGGGAGTGAGACAGAGACTGAGACTCAGGTGGCTGGCAGGCTGGTAACTCAAGGAAGAGATGATGGCATAGCTGAATCTGAAGACCATCTATCCGGAGGCAGAATTCTCTTACTTGGAGCATAGTCTTTTTACCTTTCGGGCCTTGAACAGATTAGATGAAGTCTACAAACATTATGAAGGGCAATCTACTTTACTCAAAATCTCTTTTAAATTTCAGTCTCACCTAAAAATTACTTCTACTGCAACATCTAGACTGATATTTGAGCATACATCTGAAAACCATACCTACCACCTGCCACTTAAAATTGACCCCAATAATGAGGTAAGATAAAATACTGGGAGATTCTCTACACCCGTAACTTAATTTCCACCACATGAACTGTGACGTCAATAGAATCTAGATGCACAGTGTTCCCCTGGCCATGCGTAGTTTCTCTGAGAAGACACCAACTCTTTTTTTTTCCCAACTCAGATTTATGCCGACAGCATTTCCTTGTACGCAAAGTAATCAACAAACTAAAAAAAATACAGTTCATTTAGGTAGTTTTAAATTTTTGAGTATACAATCATGTGGTATAAAATAAAATCTATTCGTTTACTTTGTTTATTTATCTATTTGTTTTGTGATGCTGGGAATTGAACCTGGGGTCTTATATATGCTAACCAAGAACCCTACCATTAAGCTCCTTTCCCAACGTAAAATCATTTTTTCAATTTATTCCTCTCCCCACATCAAGACATTTTTTCTTGAATTATTGGCTAACAATTGCAATACAGTGTTGGAAAGGAGTCATGCAAGCTTATATCTTTGTCTCATTTTCTCTTATTTTTTTCATTAAATCTTTTTAGAGCTTTATATTGTAAAGAAAACTTTTTATTATCATTTTCTCTGAGCTATTTGTCATAAGAGATACATTTTATCAAATGAGTGTTCTCTGTCTACCAAGATCATTATAAACAACTTAACCCGTTTTTGTTGGCTAGACGATTTTATGTAAGGTTATGGAATTTTTTCTTAAGTGTGAAATAAACATAGACCTTTGTTTTATTTCATTTTTAGAAAGAGTTTTAGTATAAAGATTTAACTTCTTTCATATAACTAATCATGTTTTCTCTCTTCAGTTTTGTCATATTGTGATTTTCCTTTATTATTCTCAGTTTTATCAGACTTGTTAAGAAGTTAATAGTTTAATCTTTTGAAAGAAATAGAAATATTTTTTGCTGATTTTATCTATTGTATCTTGTATTATATTTAACTAATTCTCTTATCAATTTTATCACCCTCCTTAAATTTCATTACTCCTTTTCCTATCTCTTCATTTCTGACATGCTCATTTTTTTCTTTACTTCAAAGAAGATAATGCTTTCAGTTCACTTTCATTTTTAAATGTGTGGGTTACTTTTGTTCAAGTTTTAGAAAAATTCTCCATCACTTTTTCTTATAGTCCATCCTCCTCTCTATCATTCTCTACGCTTTTCCTAAAACATCGATCTTTGAATATTAAAAGATATGTCAATTTGATCTGGTTTCTCCCTCTTAATCTCCATGATAGGCGGTAGTTTAGCAATTTATGTGCTTTTATTGATGAGTGCTCTAGCTCACTAATGCTGTCTTGTGGTGCTATGTTCAAAACATTCATTTATCTTATACTTTTTTTTTCTTTTTGGTGGTACTGGGATTTTTTTTTCCTTTTATTATTCATATGTGCATACAAGGCTTGGGTCATTTCTCCCCCCTGCCCCCACCCCCTCCCTTACCACCCACTCTGTCCCCTCCCTCTTCCCCCCACCTCCTCAATACCCAGCAGAAACTATTTTGCCCTTATCTCTAATTTTGTTGTAGAGAGAGTATAAGCAATAATAGGAAGGAACAAGGATTTTTGCTGGTTGAGATAAGGATAGCTATACAGGGCATTGACTCACATTGATTTCCTGTGCGTGGGTGTTACCTTCTAGGTTAATTCTTTTTGATCTCACCTTTTCTCTAGTTCCTGGTCCCCTTCTCCTATTGGCCTCAGTTGCTTTTAAGGTATCTGCTTTAGTTTCTCTGCATTAAGGGCAACAAATGCTAGCTAATTTTTTAGATGTCTTACCTATCCTCACCCCTCCCTTGTGTGCTCTCGCTTTTATCATGTGCTCAAAGTCCAATCCCCTTGTTGTATTTGCCCTTGATCTAATGTCCACATATGAGGGAGAACATACGATTTTTGGTCTTTTGGGCCAGGCTAACCTCACTCAGAATGATGTTCTCCAATTCCATCCATTTACCTGCAAATGATAGCATTTCGTTCTTCATGGCTGCATAAAATTCCATTGTGTATAGATACCACATTTTCTTAATCCATTCGTCAGTGGTGGGGCATCTTGGCTGTTTCCATAACTTGGCTATTGTGAATAGTGCCACAATAAACATGGATGTGCAGGTGCCTCTGGAGTAAGTCTTTTGGGTATATCCCCAAGAGTGGTATTGCTGGATCAAATGGTAGATCGATGTCTAGCTTTTTAAGTAGCCTCCAAATTTTTTTCCAGATTTGAACTCAGTTCATCATGCTTTGTACACACATATGATAACACTTGAGCCACGCTTCCAGCCCTTTTTGCTATGATATTTTTCCAGACAGGGTCTCACATTCTCGCCTGGGCAAGCGTGGACTGCAGTTCTCCTATATGCCTCACTGCACAGCTGGATGACAGGGGGCACTACCACATGCCCAGAGTATCTTGTTAACTTCTTGGATTTCAGTTGTTTCATGAGAGGACTACCTTTGGTACAACTGTCACCCAATGGACTTTGACAAAGACTTTAGTAAGTCCTGGTCACTTCAAGTAGATCAAACTTTGCCATTCAAAGATCTCAGCCCAAACTCTCCAATTATAAGCCTTCGATACAGTGAAGCATAATAAATCCCTTGTGCAAAAGAACTTTTTTTGGGGTTTTTTGAAATAGTTCTTCCCTAACATATTTTTGCTTTCAACACCCAAATCCTTGTGTTGCCATTTCTTAGCTTACTTTACTGTATTTTTTTTTGTTGTTGTTTTTTCTTTCTTCTCTCTTTTTCTCCATGATTCTGGGGTTTGAACTCAGGGCACCTGCTTAGTAGGCACACATTCTACCACTTGAGTCATGCTTCCAGCTGTTTTTTGCTTTAGTTACTTTTCTGAATAAGGTCTTGAATTTTTGTACTGGGCTAACTTCAAGCTTTGATCATTCTACCTATGTTTTCCCACATAGCTAGAATCACATGCATGTGACAGCTCTCCCCTGCTTAGTGGCTAAGGTGGAAACACACTAGCCTTTTGCACTGACTGGGCTCAAACTGTGATCTTCCTTATCTCCACCACTGGAGTATCCGGGATTACAGGCAGGAGTACAGTTCTGGCCTCTTACCTTGTTTCTATTTAGCATAAAAACTCAAACAATGATCTTTACAGAAAAAATTCAACTTTCCAGTTTGTGATACATTCCCACCAAACTAACAACATATTTATGAGGTTCTCTTTCTCTGTGGTATGATAACTCTTTCCAAAGTTCCTATGCCTTGACAATTCAAATTCCAAAACTCAAAAAATTCAACAAATTTCTCCATGGAATAAAAAGTGAGAAATTTTAATATTCTTAATATTTTCTACACTCACTGGAATTTTATATAAGCTAAACTTCATTGTATCTATAGCTCTCAGAGAGCGTGAATACTAGGGTATTTGAAATTTATTAGACACTTCATTGTTAGTGAAACATTGGTCTCTAGAAACAGCTGCATGTTTAGAAGTGAATATCCTTTTGTAACTACTTAAATGTTTCTTACACTGGAATTCAGATTTTGTAAAATTAGATACTTTTTAATAGAAATTAGGACTATATTAAGTTATCATATTGCATTCTCGTCTTGTTAGGACCCGGAATCCTATTCCCCCGAGAGACAGAGAGCCAGGCGTGAATGCAATCAACAAAGCAGAGTTTATTGGACTGGCTAGCCAGGGTCGAGCTCCCACACGGACACGCAGGACCGGTTAGGAAAGCAAGACCCTGAGCCTCTTAGGGGGAAATCTTATATAGACTGCAGTGGCGTGCATATTTTTGTTATCAACATTAGACAAGCAGGCAGAGCACATCCTGCACGTACTTCACATCTTGCTCGTACCTCACATCTTGCTCGTATCTCACATCTTGCTCATATCTCACATCTTGCTCGTATCTCACATCTTGCATTCCTCACATTCTATATGCCCTAACTGAGCCCTGCCTCATTGCTTATCTTATCTACATGGGATGTTTGGTACTGGTTTCTCCAACAAGGGGGTTGGGGCCCGCTGAGACCTCATATTCCTTTCATTCCCCCCTTTCTTATGGCCTAAATTGAGGAATCATCCTCGAGAGGATGAAGAGCCTGATATTGTTGGCGGAGGACCAGAAGTTGGATAGTATTAATTCGACTTTTGACAAAAGTCATAAGTCGGTTTAGAATCCAGGGTCCTATGGTAACAAGCAGTAGGATGATTATTATTGGCCCTGCCAGTGCAGATAAAAGGGTAGCCAACCATGGGGACTGGTTAAACCAAGACTCGAACCAGCTTTCCCCTGCCTCTTTTTCTCGTTTTCTTTGTTCCAGGCTCTTTCGAAGTTTAGACATGGAGTCACGAACAACTCCGGTATGGTCAGCGTAAAAACAACATTCTTCCCCTAGAGCAACGCATAGTCCCCCTTTTTGGAGGAACAACAAGTCCAGACCTCGTCGGTTTTGAAGTACTACCTCAGACAGGGAAGTGAGGGATTTTTCTAGGTGGCTAATGGAGGTTTCTATTCTCTCTATGTCTTCATCTATGGCTGCGCGCAGTGAAGACATCCCTTTATGTTGAGTAGCCAGGGAGGCTATGCCGGTCCCTGCCCCAGCCACCCCTAGGCTAAGTAGGGTAGCAATGGTTAGTGTAGAAATAGGCTCTCTCTTCTTTCTCTCACCTGTTCCTATATTCCAGTATGAATATAGACTTTCCTCCGAATGATAGAGGATGCGGGGCAGCACAACCACTATAACACAGAATTCTTTAGAGCTGTTAAACACCTTAGTTGATAGGCATGGGGTGAGTCCGGACCGCGAGCATAGCCACCACCCATGGTCCTTTGGAATTACCCATTTAATAGCATTTCCCCAGGTAGAACTGGCATTAATAACAGTACATAAGTCCCGTCTGTTCTTTGGCACTTTTCCTAAGCAGGTTCCTTGGCCGTTTACCTGCTGTATGGTCAGACCTCTCTTACGGTCTCCCCAGGAACATTGACTAGGGTTTTCCTCAGATGAGGTATCGTGAGTGGTGTTTAGCCCTATTGCCTCATAGAATGGGGGCCTCACATCATAACATAACCAACAGGAGTTAGTCATGTTAGGGTTGGTGTGGTTTAACGTCAGGAAGGCAGCACCCACTAGCTCCCAGAGGGGGTCTTTAGATGCGGTCATGAGACTGGGCCTCACCAGGGGAGGGCTGGTTTCTGATGGTCTTGGAGTTGTAACATTAGCCCGAGCTATGGTTGAGGGAAGGTGGTGAGTTGTGGAAGGTTGGGGAGATGGCTTTACATTGGGCGGCCTAAGTACCTTATTGGGGCCTACTGCTGTGGACGGTGGCCCTATGGGCTCAATTTTTAATCTGACCACTATGGTCGAGCCAGCATGTCCACCATATTTATAAAATACAAGTCCCCATACCTTACCTTGTATCCACCCAGGGGTGTCCTTCTTGCCAGTTTCAGTGAAAGTGACCTTGATTCTATCTAGATCCGTGGGCTGGCATTTATGGGTGGGTATTGGAATTCTGTGCCCCCTTAATATCCCATTTACAAAGGCAAATTTGACTAGGTCTGATTTTGATATCCCCCATTTCCATTCACTATCATTGGATGTGACACATGCCCATGACCTACAGAAGGAGTATTGTATCCCCCCACATTCCTGGTTCTTTTTGTGGCCGGGGCAGGCATAAAACCCATAACGTCGGGCTGACTCCGGGGCAGTAGACTTGTAGGCAGGATTGATGTCTCTGAAGCAGAACTGAAGCTCCGGCCACCAAGTTCCTATGGGGGCAGTGCGAGTAGTCTCGTTGAGGGTGGTATGAGTCTCCCCATCGGTGAGTATCCAGGTTTGCTTATAGGGCTGGTGAGGGTTGGTTTCTGCGAGGCTCCCGCTCTGGGCATTGAGCAAGATCAGAGCGATCAGCCACCCCATCCGTGGCTGCTCCTGAAGGCTCTGCATGTTCCCGGGGCCACAAAAGCTTTAGCTTTAATGGGTTGTCTGGGTGCCGCCGTACAGTCCACTCCTTGACCCCTTCTTGTTTTTGATGATTGGCTCGACGCACGTGGGAGTGGTGGATCCAAGGTCCGATGCCATCAACCTTGAGGGCGGTAGGGGTAGTAAACAGTACAACATAAAGTCCTTTCCATCTAGGCTCTAGGGTTTTGGACTGATGCCTTTTAACCCATACCATGTCACCCGGGACTATGCCATGTTCCGGAGCCGGGTCCCTCTTAACAGCGTGGTATGCTTGAATTAAGGGCCAAATCCGTTGTTGCACTTTAGCTAAAGCCTGCAACATGGTCAGGTAATTTGGGGCCAGATCACCTAGTTCTGGGCTTAAGGTCCTCTGAATGATGGGGGGTGGAGCCCCATACAGGATCTCAAAGGGAGTTAGCCCATGGACATAGGGGGAGTTCCGGACTCGGAAGATGGCCAAGGGAAGGAGCGTCACCCAATCACCGCCAGTCTCCAGGGCCAATTTGGCTAAAGTCTCCTTTAGTGTCCTATTCATCCTTTCTACTTGCCCTGAGCTCTGGGGGTTATATTCACAATGTAGCTTCCAATTGGCCCCCATAGTCTGGGCTAGTCCCTGCAGGACCTTACTAACAAAAGCCGGACCGTTATCTGACCCAATTGCCTCGGGCACCCCATATCTGGGTATGATTTCCTCTAGCAAAGCCTTTGCCACTACCTGACTCGTCTCCTTCTTTGTAGGAAAAGCCTCCACCCAGCCTGAAAAGGTATCTATGAATACCAGCAAATATTTGTACCCAAACTTTCCCGGTTTTACCTCAGTAAAATCCACTTCCCAACTTCTTCCCGGAGCCCTCCCCCGTTCCCGAGTACCTGTATGGTGCCCCTCCCTTCGTCCTGGTTTCATGATTGTGCAGCTGGCACAATCTTCCACAATTTGGCGGACTGCCATGGTCTGGTTCGGAAATCGGAGCTGCGCAGATGTCAACAAGTCTAGTAATTTTCTCCGCCCCAAATGGGTGGACTTATGTAAGTTAGCCAACAGGAATCGTCCGAGTTTTTCAGGCAGAATTAACTTGCCTTCCAAGTCGCTTTTCCATCCGTCTTCCCCTTCTCTAAAGGGGGAGTGGGCTCTCATCCAAGTGAAATCCTCTGTGGAGTATTCTGGTCGGGGGGGTAGCGGAGGGAGCTCTGGGACCGGCACGTCTATCGCCGCAACCGTGGAAGGTTGCCCTGTCTCCATGGGAGGACTCACCATTGCTACTCTCTTTGCTTCTTGATCTGCTCTGTTGTTACCGACAGCTTCCGGCGTCTTGGCAGACTGGTGGCCTGGGACATACATCACTGCCACTGCCTTCGGTTTTTCCACTGCCATTAATAGACGCTGGACTTCGGCTAGGTTCTTTAGATGTTTTCCTTCTGCTGTGCGGAATCCTCTTTCGCGATAGATGGCCCCGTGGACATGGATGGTACCGAAAGCATAGCGGCTATCGGTGTAGATATTGACTCGCTTTCCTTTTGCCCTCTCCAGGGCCTCTGCCAAGGCAATTAATTCCGCTTTTTGGGCTGATGTTCCGGGTGGGAGGGCGCTGCTCCATACCGTATTTCCTTCTTGGTCGACTACAGCTGCCCCTGCCCTTCGGGCTCCATCTTGGAAAAAACTGCTTCCATCCGTGTACCAGTTTAATTTGCAGCCGGACAGGGGGGTATCCTTTAGGTCAGCCCGTACCTGTGTAACTTCGGAGAGGAATTCTTTGCAGTTATGGACAGGTGTCTGCAGTTCCGGGTTAGGCAACAAGGTGGCAGGGTTCAGGATTACGGGATCTGTGAATGTGATCCGAGGGGAATCCAACAAGAGCCCCTGGTAGTGGGTGAGCCTGGCATTCGTCATCCATTTCCCAGGGGGTTGTTTAAGGATTCCCTCCACCGGGTGAGGGGCCGTTACCCAGAGGGCCTGTCCAAAGGTTAGTTTATCGGCTTCTCTCACCAGCACGGCAATGGCCGCTATGATGCGGAGGCAGGGGGGCCATCCTGCCGCTACTGCGTCTAATTTCTTGGAAAAGTATGCCACTGGTCTCTTCCAGGGACCTAGCTGTTGGGTCAAGACTCCTTTGGCTACCCCCTTTTTCTCATCTACAAACAGATGAATGGTCTTGTAGGATCTGGCAAGGCTAAGGCAGGGGCCTGCAAAAGAGCGTCTTTTAGCTGATCAAAGGCCTGTTGTTCTCTCTCTCCCCAACTCCAATCTGGAGCTTCTTTGGTGGCCTCATATAGGGGTCTGGCTATTTCCGCAAATCCTGGAATCCAGAGTCTACAGAACCCCGCGGAGCCCAGGAATTCTCTCACCCCCCTAGTGGATGTCGGGGATGGGATAGCCAGAATAGTCTGTTTCATGGCATCAGTCAGCCACCTTGCCCCATCTGCAATCCGATAACCCAAATACGTCACTGACCTTTTACAGATGTGAGTTTTCTTGGCACTTGCCCGATACCCCAGCTCACCTAATTCCGTTAGCAGGTGTTCAGTAGCCTTGATGCACTCTTCTCGGGTTTCTGCCGCTAACAGTAAGTCATCAACATACTGTAATAGAGTGACTCGTGGGTGGCTCCGACGAAAAGGTTCCAGGTCCTGGCTCAGGGCCTCATTAAACAGGGTGGGAGAGTTTTTAAATCCTTGCGGCAGTCTGGTCCAAGTGAGCTGTCCGGATTGGCCCCCATCTTCTTGCCATTCGAAAGCAAATAGCGGCTGACTAATTTCTGACAATGGAATGCTGAAGAAAGCATCTTTCAAATCAAGGGTTGTATACCATACTTGCGAGGGGGGTAGGTGGCTGAGCAAGGTATAGGGATTTGGAACGGTGGGATGAATGTCCTCTGTCCGCTCGTTTACCTTTCGTAGGTCTTGCACAGGCCTATAGTCCCCGCTTCCCGGCTTTCGGACGGGGAGCAGAGGAGTATTCCAGGCAGACTGACAAGGTCGCAGTACTCCTTCCTTTATTAGCCTGTGGATATGAGGGGCTATGCCTCTTCGGGCCTCCTCAGGCATAGGATACTGTTTCACCCGAATGGGGAGAGCAGAAGCCTTCAATTGTATAACTACGGGCGGGAGGTGTTTGGCGAGGCCGGTTCCTGCAGTCTCCGCCCAGGCCGTGGGAAATCTTTTTACCCAATGAGTCATGTCCCCTCCTGGTTCCTGTTGACTCTCAAACAGACGATGCTCGTCAGCCAATGATAGGGACAAGACATGAATCGGGCTCCCTTCTCGATCAGTCACAATTATTCCATCTGGTTCAAAATGGATATGGGCCCCTATTTTGGTGAGTAGGTCCCGTCCGAGCAGGGGAGCGGGGCTCTCAGGGACGACCAAGAAGGAGTGTGTGACCTGGTGTTTTCCTAAGTTCACCTTTCTTTTGGTAGTCCATGTACATAACTGCGTACCGGTGGCCCCCTGAACAACACTTGTTCGTGCCTTGTTCAAAGGTCCATGTGCCTTGTTTAAAACCGAATATTGGGCGCCGGTATCCACCATGAACCCCATCGGCTTCCCCTCCACATGCATTGTTACCCAGCACTCGGGGAGGGGGTCTGAGCCCCGTCTCCTTCAGTCCTCTTCTCCGGCTAGTAGGACTCTGGCCTGCTCTACTGCTCGTTCCCTTTCCCTGTTTTCCCCCGGTCTCCTTCCAAACCCTCTTCTTCCCTTTAACTTAGGACATTCTCTCTTCCAATGCCCCGTTTCCTTACAGTAAAAACAGTGTTCCTTATCCGGGGTCCTGGCGTGGCCCCCTCCTCTGGGTTGGTCCCGGACACCCGCTAGGAAAATACGAGCCATTTCTCTCTGTTGCTTTCGGTTTTCCTTAGCCTGGAACTCCCGGTCCTCCTTTCTCAATTTCTCCTGGGCTTCCCTGTCTTCCTTTCTCTGTCTTTCCTCCCTTTCTTCTGGAGTTTCCCTAGCGGTAAAAACCTTTTCTGCTACCTGTAGCATTTCCCTTATAGTCATCTCCCCTAAGTTTTCCTGTTTATTGAGTTTTCTCCTAATGTCTGGGGCTGCCTGATTAATGAATGAGAGTACCACAGCAGACCGGTGGAGGTCCGCCTCAGGGTCAATCGGGGTGTACTGACGGTATGCCTCATAGAGGCGCTCTAAGAAACCGGCTGGGCTTTCGTTTTCCCCTTGAATGACTGCTTTTACTTTTGCAAAATTGGTGGGCCTTCTAGCGGCCGCTCGGAGACCGGCCATCAGAGTCTGGCGGTAGATCCGAAGACGCTCCCTACCTTCTGCGGTCCCGAAATCCCAATCAGGCCGGCGTAGGGGAAAAGCCTCGTCTATGGCCGGTTGGAGAGTTGTGGGTCTCCCATTATCCCCCAAGACATTCTTCCTCGCTTCGTTGAGGATGCGCTCTCGTTCCTCCGTCGTAAAAAGAGTATTGAGCAGCTGATGACAGTCATCCCAAGTGGGGCGGTGTGTATGCATGATGGACTCCAGGAGATCTATGAGACACTTGGGGTCTTCAGAAAAGGGCGGGTTCTGCGTCCTCCAGTTATATAGATCACTGGAGGAGAAGGGCCAGTACTGAAACTGTTGCCCTCCTCCCGGTCCCCCTTGGCCCACCATCCGGACTGGAAGTGTAGGGACAGTTTCCTCCCCCTGTGTTGATGAGGGGGGCCCGTCTTCCCCCTCCCTTTCCCGGATCCCTCGGGGGCGAAGTCTTCGACCCATTCCTCCTCCTGCTGCCAGTCCTGTTGAGGAGGATGAGGAAATTTCCTCCTCCGGGGCACTGGCTTGGCCAGGGGGAGTCATGTATGGAGGCGGCCGATCTTCCTCTGCCCCTGCGAGGGATGGGTAAAGGGGGGAACTCTCTGGTAAGACCGGAGATGGTGAAGGAGATGCCCTAATTTGAGGACCGGTCAAGGTGGGAAGAGGAAGTTTTTCCTCCTCCTTTATGACCAAGGCGGGCGTAACTGGGGTTTTAGCCCCGGGGGCCGAACTGGAGGGGTGGGTCAGAAAAACTGTTAACCAAGGGGGAGGGCTCCTCACCAGATCCTCCCAAACCAAAATGTAAGAAACTTGGTCTGGATGGCCTCGATTGTCTGGCTGAAAAATGACTGCTTTAACCTTAGTGATCAGGTCTAGGGAGAGGGAACCTTGAATGGGCCACCCGACTCCAAAGGTGGGCCACTCTGCAGAACAAAAGGTGTCGAACTTACCTTTCTTGATGACCAGACCCGCATTTAAGGCCCTTTCTTTAACTTCTGGAAAGTGAGAAAGGATCAGAGACTTTGGGGTTGTTTGTCCCTGTCCCATTGTGGAAGGAGACTCAAACACCAAGAGAGATAGAACAAAAAGGGTAAAGGCAACAATAATTCCACACACACACAACACTCTCCAGCACTCGCTCGGACCGGTCCTTCTCTCACACTGGTGCGCACCCCATTCAACCTCCTCACCGTCCAACTGGGATATCAGGCCGAAAGGCGTCCACTTGACGGGTGGTCGGTCGACTAGCTCAATTAGTTCTTCACCTGGCGCCAGGGTTCCTAAAATGCTCGAGCCCAAATGAGAGGAAAGCCTCTCCCAATAGGACCCTGTGGTCCTCCTTGCGAGATTCCCAGAATGAATCTCCCTGGGGATTGGCCGAATCCCCGCCGCGGCCCAAATGGAACACTCAAGTTCCTCCAAATGAGGGTCTGGGATCCCCTCCCAACGCCTAGGACTTGGGATCGCCCCTGCTTTCTCGCAGGCAGGTTCTGTCTCTCGAGAAAATGAAATCTCGGTGGAACCTCCAAATGTTAGGACCCGGAATCCTATTCCCCCGAGAGACAGAGAGCCAGGCGTGAATGCAATCAACAAAGCAGAGTTTATTGGACTGGCTAGCCAGGGTCGAGCTCCCACACGGACACGCAGGACCGGTTAGGAAAGCAAGACCCTGAGCCTCTTAGGGGGAAATCTTATATAGACTGCAGTGGCGTGCATATTTTTGTTATCAACATTAGACAAGCAGGCAGAGCACATCCTGCACGTACTTCACATCTTGCTCGTACCTCACATCTTGCTCGTATCTCACATCTTGCTCGTATCTCACATCTTGCTCGTATCTCACATCTTGCATTCCTCACATTCTATATGCCCTAACTGAGCCCTGCCTCATTGCTTATCTTATCTACATGGGATGTTTGGTACTGGTTTCTCCAACAAGGGGGTTGGGGCCCGCTGAGACCTCATATTCCTTTCAGTCTGTTCTGTAATTTCCAGCAAAGGAAGGCAAATTCCACAATATCAGAGGCAATGTAAGATTTCCTTTACTTAGAAAGATATACCAATATATGTCTTTATACCCATTCACATATATTTAAAAATGCTATACAATGATAATTGATTGGAATAATGTGACAGTCACTTCCTCAGGCTCTAGTTCTTAACAAGAAGTGTCAAATCTTATAGCATGTATGTTTTCCAACATCTAACATGTGTTCATGTCATAGGATTTATAATCAAATTTTATTTGCAGATGTCTTAGTCATTTTCTATTACTGAAACTGAATGCCTGATATTATATAGTTTATGAAGAACTGAGGTTTATTTAGGTCATGGTTCTGGTAGCTGGAGGTTCAATAATAGAGAGGTCCTTCTGCACAATAATGTGGAGGGAGGATATTACTTAGCAAAGCATAGCAAGTGTGCTAACTTGGGTCTCTCTCTTGCTCTTTTGGTAAAGCTGCTGATGTTATTGGGTCCTAGTGCCATGACCTGAATTAAATTTTTGTTACCACCCAAAATCCCTGCTTCCAAATACCATTAACACTTGAATTTGTGGTTTTGAATTCCAAACATATGTACCTTTGTGGGACATGTTCAAACAATAACATTCTCTCCCTGGTCCTCCAAATTCATGAACTAATGTTTACTCCATCCCAACAGGCCCAAAATCTTAACTCTTTCAGAAGCAACTCAAAAGTCAAAAGTCCAGATTCTCATCTAGATCAGTCATGGAAGAGATTCAATGCTCCATTCATCTTGGGGCAAATTCACTCCAGCAGTGAAAGTATAAAGTCTAGAAAGTTATCTACTTCCAAAAGTCAGTGTTGGAACAGGCCAGTGGTAAGGTAAACATTCTAGGCTACAAGAGAGAAAGAAGAAAAGAGTAATAGTTCCCAAGTATATCCAAACATTAAACCACAAAATTCCAGAAAAATCTTCCTTGTCTCCATGTCCCACTTTCTTCAATGATAAACATGCAGAAATGGACTCGGTGTGCTCCTCTTGCATCTGCTTGTCCTCCTGGCCAAGAAAAGTCACACTTAGCCTGTTATAAAATGCAGATTCCTAACCTTGGGCTCCTGGGGACTGTAATGCTGCTCACTCCCAATGCAGTATCCACATATATCACCAGGAGACAGGGCAGTCAGGTACCTGTATTCTTATGCTCCTGTTTCTTGCTATGCTGTGGGTGACACAGCTCTTCATTTTCACCATGGAGCTGCGCAAGGCTAACTTACTAAAGCATGCAAGTTTAATGAGTATTTTCTTGATTCTAGTATACCTCTACCTGGTCAAATTTATGTTCATTACATAACATTCCAAAGTAGGTCATATGGGAAATTGTTGATTACAAAATTTTTTTAATAAAAAATCTACTTCAAATAATATATAGATAACTGAAGAAAATGCTGAAGCAAGGCTGCAGAATTCTTGCCATGGGCTTGTCAATAACTAGCTTTTAGATCTGACTAAAAGAAAATACAATTAATACTCATAGAGCGTTTTTCAAATTTTTGATTAATATGTATTAAATGTACAGATTAATGGGATTCCGTGTGATATTTCAACATATGCACGTAGCTGGCACTACTCAAAGCTTCCATTTACTCTGTGTGTGTCATTCTGCTAGCAATGTCCTCACTTAATAATAGAAATAGAGATTGTCAAGTACTTGCCTATGTTTATAGGACTCATAGGAGGCCAATGGAAAATTTAGACCCTGGCAGTTCAGATCCAAGATGGATCATCCCTCTCTCCCTCCCTCCCTCTCTTCTTCCCTCCCTCCCTCCCTCCCTCCCTCCCTCCCTCCCTTCCTTCCTTCTTTCCTTCCTTCCTTCCTTCCTCCCTCCTTCCTTCCTCGTCTTCCTTTCTTCTCTCTCTCTCTCTCTTCCTCTTTCTCCCCTCACCTTTCATTCCTTCCTTTTCTTTTTTTCTTTCAGTGCTAGTGTGCAAACAGAGTCTCACCCATCTAGTAAAGTGCTGTGTGCCCCTAGTGATACTGGCAGTCAAAAGATGATACTCTTAATAATCACTTTTCATATAATATATAGAATATGAATGCTGGAATAAACATATCTCTGTTAGGATCTGGATCTACCATTATTCTCTTTGTAGCTGCAGGTAAATTGCTTAAATGGCTAAGAGTAGTTTAAAACCATCTTGGAACTTTGTAGCTACTTTGAAGGTTGTTTATGTGAATTAGCCAGATCACAGAGGTGGTATCTCTTTGCACAGTGCTTGGCATATTATAGTTGTTCAGTAAATTTTAATGTCCTGCCTTCTCCAAGTGCTTCTAAAATATGTATGTGGCTTCAAATGTTTTATGTTTAACCTTGTGGTTCTTGCTTTAAAGTGTTAAGTTTATGTTCTCATTTTGTATAACTGCCTTTTCAAAATTATTTTGCATTTCAAGAACTCATTTTTTCCACTACCTAGTTCGATGATAAAAGTGAAAGAACCTCATATTACCACATTCTGTGCTATTTGAAATCGTTCACCAACTAGAGGATTAAATGAAAATTCCCTCACTTTTAGACATACCTAAAAATAAGTGTAGATGTGGTCATATAACTTAATGTTTGAAAAATGACACTTTCTGCTACCATTTACTTAGAAGATCAACTAATTCCTAGAGATAGATATTATAACTCTTCATTATTGATGAGTATAAATTCCACTTTATAACACATATATAAAATCTTGACTTCATAATGTCTTTTCCATCAGTTAACAATGTGTTTGCTATAAAAGAAGCTATAATGCTTTGATGAAAATACTGAATAGTTCATAAAATCTATGCAGCTTGAATTAGTATCATAATCTCCTTGCATTTAGGGAACAAAGTGGTTTATGTTATTGTGTGTATTATTACTGAATTTGATCATCTAATTATCAGTTAAGTTTAAACCAAATATTAACTTTGAAAGCTCATACATATTTCAGAATAAATATAAACAAAAAACCACCTTGGGGAATGGTTTATTATGTCGATATAATTAAACTACAGACTGCCAATTAAGAATACATGCATTATTGTGAATTCCTAAGCTTAAAAACAAAAAGAAAATTATATAAATCTTAAAAAGTCAGAAAAATCATAAGAAAAAAATCTTTACAATTATGGTTTAAAAGTAAACAGTATTATTTAAATTTGTCTACTGTAGATGGAATGTTGCCTTAGAAAATCACAGGAAAAATAATTCCAGAGAATTATTGATTATTAAAGAATACATTATTATTAAAATTTGGACTAATTTTTACATGATGATGAAACATAAAATTGAGAGTACTAAGCACAGTCTTCAACTTCTGTATAAATTGAAGACATATTTCAGATGTAGGTCTCTGTTATCAGGCTGACTTAGTCACAAAAGTTATGGAAGGACATAATTTCAGAATTCAAATTCCACTATTTTTACTCCTTTTTACAAATTTCTTAACATTCAGCTCTTCAGCAAGAAACCCAAGATCTCATATAATATCATTAAGAAATAATTCTACTTCCTTCATCTGTTTTAATATTGGTTGCCTATATATATATTCTTATAAATTATATTCCTAACTCAACAATGACCTGTGTATTTGGTATCAGCATCTTGATATAGGCTAACTTTCTATCAATTTTTCTTTATAGGCTTCATATTTTTACACTTCATTTTTTAATCTCATTACTCCTTAACATAGTAACATTGATTGCAAATTTTCTTTTATCATCGTGTGATGGTAATGAAGATCATTTCCATCATACTCACCTAAATATTTACTATTGGCATAACTTGGCTGAGATACAGTTCTCTCATGGGCTAATTTCACTACCTTTTGTGATGTGGATTAAATTACAGGGGCTGTCTGGCTGCAGAATTGAGTCAATGGTGAGCTCTCAACTCAAATGGCTCTGGATTATAGATTGTTTTTGTTTATTTGCTTTGGTGGTTCTAATGCCTGCTCTAATATTTGACAAAGAGTTGTCACTTTTCGTTAACATTGGGTAGTTGCCCAATGACAAAGGTTTTGATAATTTGCTCTAACAAATAGAGAACATTGAAGAAACCACCTGTGATTTGGGGGAACCACGTGGTTGTTACACTGCCATAATCTTAGAAGAATCTGTGTTTTGCAAAGTCAATTTCATGGTGATACGATAGAAACCTAATATTCAGAGGATTTTATGGCAATGCTAATTTAACAGAATTTTTTCCTGTTTTTCACTTCGTTTTTCATTTCACTGGGAAGAGAGGAATACAAAACCTCTATCCAAACTTTCCTACCATGAAGTCCTTCACTCAGTGAGACAGACAGCCCATCCATTCTTTCACAAAATTGTTGAATTTTTAATTGTATTTTAAATCTGAAAATGATAATTACGTAGATCTATCAGGAACAGTATGAGGTTTTCACATAAGCTTATAATTATACTACAACTATAGGATAAATTCACAGATAGACATTGCCCATCGTGAGACAGACACAGAACATCAGTTTGCGTGTACTGCATTACTGCACACAATTACCTCACATCAAACTCAGGCCAGTCACTTTCCCCTACATATATTTTTCTGTTTCTCTCAAGTTGTCCATAGAACCATTCTATACAATGTGCCACACATCTCTGGAAGCAAGCTAGAAGCAGGAAAAGCCAGTTTTGATCTCATTTTTAATTGACCATAATTTTATATTTTATTTTCCCCTGTTTTAACCAGCCTCTGTCATTCCTGTTTGTAAGGCAAACAGGTGTTGCCTACCAGAACATTTGGTCACTAGCACCTCAGTACTTAGTGCCTTCCACAGAGATGTTAAGGGAAAGTCATTCAAATAGCTCACACTAATATGCTCAAATATTACACTGTAAAAAATCAGGACTTCATTTTTTGAAATTATTCATTTATTCACATGTGCATACATTGTTTGGGTCATTTCTCCCCTCTACCCCCCTCTCCTCCCCTCTACCCTCCTTTCCTCTCCTCTCCTCACCTCCCTCCCTCAGTTCCAAGCAAGTCCTGTTCTGCCTTTATCACTAATTTTGTTGAAGGAAAGACACAAGCTTAATAAGGAAGACAAATCATTTTTGCTAGATGAGTTGAGGATAGCTATACAGAGAGATTCCTAGCATTACTTTCGTGTATACATGTGTTATGACCTATGTTGATACACCTCTAACTGATCCTTACACTGGTTACTGATCCCCCACTCATGATAACCTCCGTTGCTTTAAGGTTTCTGTATTAGTTCCTCTGGAGTGGGGACATCAAACGCTTTCATGTTTTGGGATTTCTACCTATTCTTATATCTCCCTATGTGCTCTTCTCTTGTCATGTGATCCATGTCCACCAACTTGGCTGCATTTGCCCTATATCTAAAGTCTGCATATGAGGGAGAATATACTATACATATGATTTTTGGTCTTCTGAGCCTGGCTGACCTCACTCAGAATGATGTTTTCCAGTTCCATCCATTTACCTGTAAATGATAAGATTTCATTCTTTTTCATGACTGAGTAAAATTCCATTGTGTACAAGTACCACATTTTCTTGACCCATTCATCAATAGTGGGGCATCTTGGTTGTTTCCATAACTTGGCTATTGTGAATAGTGCTGCAATAAACATGGGTGTGCAGGTGCCTCTGGAGTAACCTGTGTCACATTCCTTTGGGTATATCCCCAGGAGTGGGATTGCTGGATCATATGTCAGGTCTATGTTTAGATTTTTAAGAAGCCTCCAAATTTTTTTCCAGAGTGGTTGCACCAACTTGCACTCCCACCAGCAGTGTATTAGGATTCCTTTTTCCCCACATCCTCACCAACACCTGTTGTTAGTGGTGTTTTGATGATGGCTATTCTAACAGGGATGAGGTAGAATCTTAGTGTGGTTTTGATTTGCATTTCCTTTATGGCTAGAGATGGTGAGCATTTTTTTATGTATTTTTTGGCCATTTGAATTTCTTCTTTTGAGAAAATTATGCTTAGTTCAATTGCTCATTTTTTAATTGGTTCATTGATTTTAGTAGAGTTTAGTTTCTTAAGTTCCCTGTATATTCTGGTTATCAGTCCCTTGTCTGAAGTATAGCTGCCAAATATTTTCTCCCACTCTGTGGGTAGTCTCTTCAGTTTAGAGACCATTTCTTTTGTTGTGCAGAAGCTTTTTAATTTTATGAAGTCCCATTTGTCCATTCTTCTATATATAATTTAATTATATGAATAAAACTTCCTTAAGAAGAATTTTTCCTAAAGTCTCCTTTGGCTATCAAATCATTTATGAAAATTTACATTGATTTGTAGAAATTATTTAGATAATGATTTGCAGTTTTCTCTGCCTATTAGCCAATACAATTTTAGGGAAGAGCAAAGTAATTAGTACAAACTCTTGATGAAAAATTATTACAAGTAAGCATTCATTACATATTTCCAAATGAAAATATATTCTGAGCTCAATAAATAAGACATGTTTTACTAATACTGATATATTTAATGGATTTGATGCTGCAAACCTCCCAATGAAGTAATTATTCTCTCTTTTTCCTCTCTCCCTCTCTCCCTCCCTCCTTCTAGTTTTCTCTTTTTTTCGTTCTTGACCCTTAATTCCATTTTCGCTACATTGTTATAACTGACTGCTACTGTAAATTTAGGGAGAAAACCCTATTTACTGAAAATAAAATCATGTAGTGAAAAGAGCAGTGAGGCCTAATCCAAAATTCTGACTGTCACTACCATATCAGGGAATCTCTGGGGGCACAAAAGGTAAACATTATAAGTGGTAAAATTATAATGGACACAAATTGTAAGAATAAGGTATTTTTATAATATAAGCATTTCATTAAAAATTTTAAAAAGTGGTTAATGAGGCCAAGGGAAAAGCTGAATCCATAAGCACTTTGTGACTCTGAAACATTGACATAAATATATGCTAGGTGAGTCATAATATAAATGCTAAATTCACCAGTAGAGGTAGAGAAGTTTCAAAAATAAGTTAGAAACCATGCCTCATGCTAAAACTCAAAGGTTTAAGTTGATTCTTTCAAAAATGCCAAAGTGTATTTAGGTGAGCATCAATAGTGCAGAATATTTTCATTTAATCTCCTTTCAATTTATATTTTGTTTAATTATTAAATACACATGGATATATAGTTAAGGATTATATGTTATTGGTTACTTTGTTTCCTTCATAAACAGAAGCATTGGCTGTATTCAAATTAATTGGAGAGGAACTGCCAATAAATCACTATGTTATCTCAGAAATATGGGTGGAAGAGCAGCTGTTAGGTAGGAGCCAAGAGACAGGCAATAACAGGTCAGTTATGATCTTGATAAGGCTGGAGGGAATAGGACATAGTGAAAGGCAGTGTGACAAGACAGATAACCTCTCTTTTCTCTCAGGCATGCCTGTGGAACTGCTTCTTCATGTATAATACATTATCATATCGCTCATCCCCCAAAATGAATTTACATTTTTATTATGCCTTACTAAATTAGTACAGGTAAAGACACTCATCGAAATTGTATTACTGTTATTCTCCTTCATTTTGATTTCTATAAATGCATTATCAAAGTAAATAAACAAGTAAGAAAAGAACAATAACTGTTAATGTATTTTTGAGAAACATAAATGATGTTAATAGAAGAAATGACAGGAAGATGGCACAAAACTTGAGTCCTTTAATCCAGAGATGCTGGTATCATTATTTTTTATTTAGACACGTTAACTAAATATAACATAAAGTTACTCAATAACTGGCTACCAAGTTATTTATTTTTAGAGTATTTTAGTTTTTCTATATATTTTATTGAAAATTTTAATGATGTACTTCTTAAGCTTAAAGAGTTGTTCTCTTATATATATACAAACATACATTTAAGTTCTTCCAATAACTTCATTGACTAAATTTATAGGACATTTTGTCTCTTTATTTGTGAACAAAGAGATAATTATGTAATTTTTATTATTTCCATTTTACTTACAATTTTCCTATAGTCATGAACCTCAAGTCACATATTCCTCCCTAGGTAATAGGTCCCATTAATTAAGAGGAACAGAAAGTGATTATGCTTATGAAAATGGGAGTTGAGTCAGTTTCAAATTAATTATGGTTCCATTGTGAACTGTGAAGATACCACCGAGAAATTCAGAACATAAAAATTTATCTTCATATTTGCTTCCAAACATTGAAAGAGCAGCCAATAGACTTTCATTTTAATTTAAAAATTTACTCTAGGTTCCTATGTTGAGTGATTTGTGGATTGAATTTTTGTTATCTTCTCAAAACTGAAGTTGGTACTATAGAGTCTTAAAGCTACATTACAGTATTTTTGAAATAGTGATGGTGGCATCTAAACAAGCAATTAACACTTGAAAATGAACTTGGAAAAGTACTCCCTAACAGTCTCAGGGATATAGAAAAGGAAAACACATTTCTGAGAGCTTACTGTGTTCAATTTTCCCTTCTAAGAGCCTTTCTTGGGAAAAAATCGTGAACTAGATATTGTTATTTCTGTTTGACTGACCACAACATTTTCAAAGAGATCAACTAATAGTTGGTAGAGCTGGTGTCAAGGCTAGCTTCTTGAGCTCTATGATCATTTCATAAAATTTGTGTCTCAGATATCCATTGGAATTTATTCCTCTAATTCATCTTGATGGAGTCTCACATTTCATGGCTACCCATGATACCCACACCTCAGAAGTATATAATTATTAATTCAAAAATGTATCTAACCTCTAATTCCAACAAGAGAATAATGGGAATTGCCACAAAAAATAAAATTCAGAATTTATAGGATGAACTTTATAGGAGGAAAATAAGCTCTTTATAAAGAGTTTCACAAGGAAGAAGAAGTATTTCTTTACTGAGGTATTGAAGTGTGAAGGGAAAAACCAGATGTTGGGGTAAAGACACATAGATCCATCATATATTTAGCCTGTTTGTTTTGAGAAAGGGCCTTGTTATGCAGCCCAGGATGACCTTGTACTCACAATCCTTCTGAATCACCCTCCTGTGTGCTAGGATTAGAGTCATGTATTTGCAGGTACAGCTATATGTTTACAAAGGTAACATTAACTTCCAGAATTGCATGAAGGGAGGGATATAATTAAAAATTAAGATAGTGTATGGATTGTTCTCATATAACTAGCTATCATTTAACCATTATTTGTTCTTTAATATTTATACATTTTTAAAATGTAAAAGTTTTAAATATCTGAATTTATAATACAAATTCATTAAGAAATTGCATTAATGCACTCAGACTTATCCTACAACCTAGTTAAAAACTTTTAAATTTATTTTTAAATTACAAAATATTGTCTCTTATTATTCCCCAAATATTAGATCTCATCTTTTTATACCAGCTGTGAATGGTTTCCTTGGAGGAATTTAATTGGTTATACAAATGTGAACAAAGCCAGGTAAACTTCAAGTTTAATTTGGATAAACTCCTTTAAGCCTCCAAATTCTGTAGTAATTACAGAGTGATAGCCTAAATATGAATGTAACTAACTGGTAGAGATCTCTTCATTAAGAGGAAGCTTTGTTCAAGCAGATGCAAACACAAAGGTCAGTGTGTCCAGTTGGGTGAAGGATCTTAATCCATGATACTGGCAAATGCAAACTGCATGAAGATTATAGGCCAAGAGACAGACGTGTGGAAGAAGGCATCAGAGTCAGGAGGCGTGATTTAAAAGTGCATTCAGTGTGCCTGCGAAACTGATTTCCATGAAAATACAAAAATGTAAATGGCATTCTGCAGAAAGGTGACAGTAAAATGTCAGGAAGCCTAGATCAGTTTTGCTACTTTCAATATCTGCCCTTGTTAATGAGGCCTGGATATCTATGTGGAGGAAGTTTCTAAAGTAAGGTTTGTAAAAGTTTTTGTTAGATACACTTGAAATGGAACAGTGAATAATCAAACCCAGTCCCTTAAGAGGCACAAATTATACACGCACTCATGCACACTATATGAATTATCTTCAGATTGTACAACACATGCCAAAACCTAACATTACTTAGAACTTAGATGATATTTAAAAGAAAGCTTTTCAATTCTATGTGAAGTTAACAGAATAAACATTAAGTTCATATTCTATTGCTAGAATTGGGTTGAAATATTTCATTTTTTATATTATAATACTAAGCCATATAATTTTTTTCAAACACCTTAGCAGATTAAAGTATCAAAATTCATTATTCTGAAGAAAAGTATATATTACATAATTGGAGATTGGCCATTTAGAATCTTCTGAGTTGAAACTTACTTCTTATTTACTGTCACAGGTGAATCTGGGTAATAATATTTGAAGAGTCATTACTATAGAGCATCATCTTCACTTCAGCCTGAAAAGGTACTGAGTTTCACACCAGTACAATAAAAAGATGAGACTTTTGCAAGACTTTTGAGAAAGTGCACGTAGTTTTCTTGTGAAGTGAATATAATTTACCTCTCTCCAGATAAGAAATCGTAGTGGGTTAAAAGATGGCCACAGATTCTTTGCTACTTCTAACATTGAATGTTCAAGTCAAATTATATTGTGCTAGCTTTAGCTACTTGCTTGATCAATAAACTATGGTAGACTTTATATATGAAATTTCTGGGGCTAAGTTACAAAAAGATTTTCACTTTCACTAGAACTGTTGGAACATTCATTCTCAGAATCCAGGCAATTGTCATTTTATTGGAGGAAATCCAAGCCCTAGCAACTTAGAAAGTTCCAGATAAAAAGGAAATTGATTACCCAGCTGATATAGTCACAGAGCTATTCTAACAACAGACAACATCAAGATACTAACTTATGTGTGAATCCTACTGACAGTGGATCCTACTGCTGGAGTCATGACCACCTCTGTTGTCACCATGTATAACAGAAAAGAGCTTCTAGCTGTGCCTTTCATAAATTGTACAATTTGAGTAGAACAAAATGATTAATTCTGTCAAAAGCCAAAACCTTGCCAAACACAATAGATAATCAGAAGAATTACTTAGACAGAATTCATACTGAAATATGCATCATATCCTTGTACTCTGGAGCCACATGACCTAAGCATTCTCTTAACTTTTTAAAAATGTTTTCTACAAAAGTTCACTAGGTATACTGGACCATTGCATTCTCTTTAATTATTAGGATACATTAATTGTACAGGGTGGAATTCATTGTGACAATTCCAAGTAGGCTTATATTATACATTGGATTGCCCCCACCATCTCCCCCTCCCTATCCCACTTTAAGTAATTGCAAGGGGTTTCATTGTTCCTTTTCATGTATGTACATAAAGTCAATCAACCACAGATCCTTACCTTTTTCTGCTTCATATATCCTCCCCATCCCACAAGTACCCCCCCACACTGTGCCTATTTTATAATCCTGTCTTTCTTTATTAATTCTCAAGTCAATGTTCAAAGAGGTTTCTCACTGTGAGTATTCTTTACTTTGCTCAGTTCAATGCCTTTTATTGATTTTCTTTATCCTTCTCTCCCAGTCCCTATTAATCAATATCCTGGAAACACTGAGATCCCCTTAGGTCTGTTTGGAATCTCAGCTCATTTACTGTTTTTGTCAGACATACTGATGTCTTTATGACCCTGGCAAATATCCTAAAGGGCATCTATGTAAGTCGTTCATCAATTCCTCTTACAGATTCCCAAAAATAAGTGGATGGTTCATTGGGGTTTTTCCTTCTACTTCCAGGGTTAGGGGCTAAAAATTTCATACTTAATTTAAATTTGGGTTATGCTCCCTTTAATTCTCATCTGCTGCATAAAACGCAATCTTCTTTCATAGTTACATTTCATTTCTTGAGCCATTCTACATGATCCTCTATTCTATGTTATAAAGTTCTTTGAATGGTTTTCAAAGTTCTTAGCTCTTCAAAATTGCCCATTCACAGTGTGTCTCAGTTTTCTTGTGCATAAAATGAAGATTTAATAAATTCCTGTACAGTCAGATTAAAATTAGCTTTCATCAATTTACGTTTGGAATTGAAATCCCTCTATAAGTACTTATTTTCTTTTTTGGAAGGGGCTCCTAGAGAACACTGTTTTAAGAAAGGGAGTCTTTGTTCTTGGCTTCCAAATCAATATTGGGAGTGATGTAATGAGCATAAGTGAGGGCAAGACAGGCCAACCTTAATTTCAACTCAACATATTTTTATTAATAATTAACAATAATTTTAATAGATACTGTTTCTCTACATAATTTTAAAATAGGAAAGTTTACATTTTTAACCAGGAGACAATATACTCCTTTAATAGTAGATAAAGTCTCAAATTACTAGGAATACTTAGAACCTCAAACATGTTTGATAAATTTAACTCTTGCCCCTCCATCAAGATACCACTAGCTTTTTATACAATTACCGGAAATTGCTCTAGCAGAAAGGTTTTTGGCAAACACAGTAAAAACTGATCAATAGAACATCAGGCTCATGCTGGTATAAGCTTTAATGGAAAGAGAGAACATGTTTGTTATAAATGTTCCCCACCAGAAATCTTGGCCACTGTACAAAATATTTGAACTTCAGATGCTAGCCGAGTGGCAATAGTGAAAGCATATAGGAGGGAAGAAAAGTAGATTTAAATTCTAGACTCTAAGGATGGTAAATTTATAATATTACCTGTTGTTTAAATGACCTACTTTTTAAATCTATACAGTCTATGTTACTCTTTTTCTGTAGTTTTTTTTTAAGGCTCTTTTTGCCTTATCAACTAAGGACATTGAAAATCTATATTTCTTCCATAATTTAAGAGACATTGGACAGTGCTGGCAGTGCTTCTGCTTTCTTCTGGAGATGATGATTCACCAAGAGAAACTGGATGAAAGTTTCCTAGAAGAAAAGGGTGTATATCTAGTATTCCTTCCTTTCTTCCTTTTTCTTTCTTTCTTTTTTCATTGTGGTACTGGGGCTTGCACTTAGGGCCTTCACCTTGAGCCACTCCACCTGCCCTTTTCTTGTGAAAGATTTTCTGAGACAGGGTCTCATGCAACTATTTGCCTGGCGGCTTGAACTATGATCTTCCTGATCTCTGCTCCTAAGTAGCTAGGATTACAGGTGTGAGCCACCAGCACCCGGCTGCTAGTAGTCTCTCTTATTTCTGCAATTTCTCCTTTTTATCTCTGCCCAGAATTTATCACTAATCCTTAATGTTTTTAATTCCATGAAGATATGGGATGAGGGAGAGTAAACAGAGAGGAAAGGAAGGCGAGTATGGTATATATATTTCACGCATGTGCATGAAAAGAGAGCAACAGAACCTGTTAAAATTGTTTTAAGGTAAGCAAGTGAGGGAGAATGATGGAGGGGTGGATATAATTAAGATACATTGAAACTGCCCTGTACAACTACAATATGCTAATAAAATGCAAAAAGAATAAACCCCAAACATCCGAAGGTGAAATAATGAAAAAGAAAGAAATAACCTTTGTGTGATTTAGAGAAGAAAATGATATTTTACTTCAGAGACACAGGTAATTCTCAGTCCTAGTTTTAACTGGTTTGATATGAGTGTAATTTCTTAGAGGCCAGATTTACATATATGTTAAAAATATCAGTTTTGCTTTTTAAAAAATTGTTTTTGGTTTGTTTATCTCTTTTTTTTCTGTTGGTCTAAGTTCCTAGGGCAAAACCAAAATTTTTATTTACAAGGTTCTTTTCCAAAATAATGGGCAATAGACTGTGGAAACTAAACTCCAAAGTCAATGCTGAAATCTCCATAGAAGTTACCACTCCTTGACCACTCACTTTACCAAGGCTTAGCTAAGCACTCCTGCACCACAAATCAACAATAGAAATGTACAAGATTGATGGTCTTAATTATAAAAGCAGTACAGAGGTCCTTGAAGCAATAAAGAGTGCCTGGCGGTTTTCAAGTATAGCAAAATGGTATCTTCAAATCAAATTGTGCTTAAGTCATCATTTAAGAAGTAACCCCAGATCAAGACCTTCATAAATAAAAATCACATAATGACACCTTTATAAATTTCTAATCACTTGATAAAAACCTTGAAAATATTGTGATCTGATCTTGATATCTTATTATATAAATGTGTTTATGATACTGTACCAAAATGTGACCATTTTTATCATCAGTGTTCTCCAACTTGTGGTACATAATCCCAAGTACTGCATATGAAGACAAAAAACTGTAAACAGGAGCATAGAGAGAAAATATAAACATGTGTATGTGTGTGCGTGTGTGTTTGCATATATCGTGCCAAAAGAAATTATAGTTCCATTACTCCTAATGCATAGACTCTACCCATTACCATCACTTGGTTCTGATATAAGGTTGACCAGTCCTCATATGTCACATGTGAGATGTCCTGAAGAAGAATGGAAACCATGCTATGCAGACAAGATGACCACAGTGTCAGACAGGCTATTAGAAGTGTCAGGGGGATTTGTATATAATTACTATAATTAAGTAGAATATTGCTTATTTTAATTAAGATAACTATAACTAGATGGATGAATGGTGTAAAATAAGAAGTCTTACTGAAAAACTTGATTGAAAAAAGCATTAAAAGTATAAATGTTACAATAACTGCCAGGCATGATACAGTGTCCTCTTCTGCTATAAATTCTTTCTCCAGTAAAACAATGACCAAAGAATTTCTGTTTAGAAATCAAGAGAGAAAACGTGGAAATTATTCAGAAGACTACTATGAATCTCTCACAATTTGCAAGTTATTTAATCACCTTGTTTATTTTTCTAAGCCTTACCCTCTAAAGTGTTTACATTATACACTTTATAAACTTCATTTTGTACTTCTCTTTACATGTATTTTGCAAATATTTATTGGAAGAATAAGATCATAAGTTCCATGATAATCAACACTGGAGAGTAAAAGGTCAAACAATGTATAACTATAAAATTCAAAACCTTATTCTATTTTATGTAATAATACCAGTGAAAGAAAACTTTATTTATGTTTGTGTACAAAATAAATCACTTGGCTAAAGCTATAACCATTTCATTTTATGCAATGGTTTCACAGGCGAGGAAAGGACAATGCTGTTCACCATAGATTTGCATTTATTTTCTATCCTTTCCCTTGGTTTTCAGGTATCACACCTATTTTTGTTCAGAATGTTAGATTCACTGAATAAATATCTATTGGGGTTCAGGATAATACTATCATTCTCCAAAAAGAGGTAAAAATACTTCTGGAAAGATGGTGGACAGATATCTTCATCTTGATTTGTCTAAGAAATCATAAAACATTCCTTTTACAGCTCTCTTTATGATAACAATGACCTTCACCAATTCTGTGATTGGGGTCATGGATCTAACCACTCCATGAGAAAAGTATGAAAAACACGCTGTTAGAACAGCATTGGGAATGGAAGTAATTGTTGAGGTCACCTCTGAAAAAAGACAGTATGTGCATTTGCCTTCTTCCTCAAAACAAATCTTGTTCAGGGTATGATTTTTCATATTATTTATGTAATTTATACTTATGTTTTTTACATATAAAGTATATGCTCACACACACAAATAGAAAAGAGTAATTTATGCATATGGATACAATGAATACCAAAAACAATGCCCTGTAGATTTGCAAGCAATAAGCTATCCAGTTACTCAATATGCAAGTCATTGGGTTTTTTAACCGAGCATGTCTACACATGCCTTAATCACTGTTTTTTATTTCCAGTTGAGGTTCTGATCCACACTGTGTTTGCTTTCTCAGCAGCTTATCACAAATTACAAGAAGTGCTACAATTTTAATGTTTCATAAGAGCAACCAGTGAAGGAAAGTGATAGTTTGCAGGACAATTCTAGAAATGCTTAACGCCTAATTTCAGAAATCATACATACCTATTTTCTCTCATAAACCTTTAGTTTCTCTTATATTACTTTCATTTCAAAGTATTTCCATCCATAGTTTACATTTAAATTTATTTGGATGGTAATCATTGGATTACCATAGAAATTTTTCCATAGTTATACACCATCCTCATGTTGTTGCTTGGAGTTTTTTCTTTTCTTCTTTCAAGAAGAAAACAAGGCTGTACTATTCTCTGAATTTCTTTCCAAATGATGAGAAAATACATTTTAAATATTTTTAGATACATTGTAAGCACATATGAAATATCACAATGAACCCTTCTCCCAATATTCACTTTCCATATCCATGGCTATTTTTCAGCAATGTTTATTACTTTTTCCTTTGTATAGTTAATGAGGATTTTTTTTCGATTATAATTGCTTCTTTTTAAAATCTATCCATTGATTATTGTTCTGTAACTTCACATTCAGTTGAATATTTTTCCCCTACAGTTTCACAGTAAATACTTTCTGAATATTACTTATCTTTATTCTGAATATTACGTATCTCAGAATGCCTCTCTCTAGATCACTTATTGGGGAGAACATTGGGAGAGTTTGAGAAATGACTTGGAACAGAAGATGACTTGAACCTTAAGGCATTTTCTGTCTTTTGCACTATCACTCCACCCTATGGTTTTCACTCTCAAGAGGATTAGTAGAACTCTGTGGCTAGTCGCCCAATTGATCATGGCTCAGTATTCAGTCTGGGCTTCTGGATTTTCTCTTCTTTTACTGATCAACAGTAGCAACTCAACTATGCTGCATTCTGTCAGAGAAATCTTAAGATTGGTTCTCACAAAAGCATTCTCTGGATCAAGTATGTGGGAGCAATTAATTCATTAACTCCACAATTGCTTGCAGAGGAGAAAGTGAGCTGAGGACAGAGAGACTAATACAGATTATTGCTGCAGGAAACTCTAAGAAGTAATATTGAGAAGAATAGCTTAGACTTATCCAAACAAAGAGACAAGAAAACTAGGACAGTAACTCACCAAATCCTTTCTTTTATTAACTGTTCTTAGGTTGCATCAACTATCTATTACTTCTTGCTTACTTCATTCAACTGACTAAAGACACTCATACTTGGAAACCATTGGATCCAGACATGGCAAATGCCAATCTGGTCAAGTTGCTTTCTGCACATTGTTTTGTGGGCTTCTCATTCATTACTTTTCAATTACAACACAGAATTTTAAATTGTCGCTCATATTCTAGTTAAGATATCGTCAGTTTGTCCTAGTGGATGCACACGTCCTATGACACAATTTACCAATTCAGATAGAGTTCTTTTTCATTTTTCTGGTCATTTGTTTCTGTTTTTATGTGTTTTGTTTTAGTTTCTTCTTTTTTAGGTCTCCCTATGTAGGATGGCCTGGAACTTGCTGTGTTGCCCAGGTTCATTTCAAACTCATGAACTGGCATCAGCCTTCCCAGTGGTGGATTGCAGATATCTCCCACCACAACCAATAGGCTGAAATTTTAGTATAGTTAGTAAAATTCATTAAGTGTAAAATAAAAGCTATGTTTCCTTTTATTTTATAAAGGATGAAATGATTATCACTATTAAGTATATTTTGTGTTAAATAAAAGTATTAGCACATAGAAACCTATTTTATCTTTAGTAGGAAGCTTACTTTCACTAACTTTTAAAAGGAAAAAAAATCCCTTTTAAAAGATTGTTTTCAATGCCTTGGAAATGAAATAGTTTGAAATAATTAGGAAGTATAATAGCTCATAAAAGGAGTTTCTAAAAAGAATTTGAATTTTTTGTTCACCACAGTCACTTTAACCAAATAAATATGATATTTCAGATTTGCAAATACTAGAGCTAATGCAACATTTTCTAACTGTATCTATGATGCATAGTCTGAACATCTACCACCTATATCTATGGAAATGCTTCATATTTAATCATTATTTTATTAATAAATTTTCTACTTAATGACATAAATATTTTCAGGAAAGCCTAGAGGATTTTAAAGAGGCTCTCCGGTAATATTTCTGGATATTTAGTACATTGAATACTTAAAACCTTTGCAATGAGAAGCAAAGGTGAACAGCAGGAGCACTTAACTGGTCGTGAATATGAAAATCTTAGTAGATTTACACTTCTGAGCCTGAGACACTATCATTTGTAGAATTCTGGTAATCCACACACTTGTGTAATTGATGAAGGATAGCAACTTGCAACATTCATTACATTTCCAAATAATTTCTAATTTTTACTCTTCTGAGTCTCATAAAACATATGGCATTGACTGATGGGATCCTTTAGCAAAGACCAGTATCTGTGATAATAACTAAACTTCACTATGTGCTTTATAGTTTCCAAGTCCTAAATCTTATATGTACATTAATTTATTCAATTATTACAAAAATCCTAGGAATTAGATACTAATATATCATACCCAGTTCTTAGATGAAGTAAATGAAGCAAAAAGACATTACACGAGTAATAAATGTCAGAGTTACAATTCCAACTAGGTCATCTGGCCACAGAATAAGGCTTTCAATAATCATTATGCCCTGTCCCCAAAGACATTAAACAGGGAAATATGTAGTTCTGTATTTAAGCACTGAAGGCAAGTATTTTGATTTTGAGGACATATAGGAGATGTTCCCATCTACTTTTCTCTTTTTGGATGGTAATTTAAAAATAATCTGCAAAGATTTATGGAGAATAGTATTTTTTTTTTTTTTTGTAGAACTGGGGTTTGAACTCAGGGTCTATACCTTCATCCACTTCACCAGCCTTTTTTTGTGGTGGGTTTTTTCTATATAGGGTCTCACAAACTATTTGTCTGGGGCTGACTTTGAACCACAGTTCTCCAGATCTCTGCCCCTTGAGTGGCTAGGATTATAGTTGTGAAACAAAAGCACCTGGCTGAGAATATTATTCTTTTTTTTTCCCTTTTCTTTTATTATTCATATGTGCATACAAGGCTTGGGTCATTTCTCCCCCCTGCCCCCACCCCCTCCCTTACCACTCACTCCGCCCTCTCCCTCCCCCCCCTCAATACCCAGCAGAAACTATTTTGCCCTTATTTCTAATTTTGTTGTAGTGAGAGTATAAGCAATAATAGGAAGGAGCAAGGGTTTTTGCTGGTTGAGATAAGGATAGCTATACAGGGCATTGACTCACATTGATTTCCTGTGCGTGGGTGTTACCTTCTAGGTTAATTCTTTTTGATCTAACCTTTTCTCTAGTACTTGTTCCCCTTTTCCTATTGGCCTCAGTTGCTTTAAGGTATCTGCTTTAGTTTCTCTGTGTTAAGGGCAGCAAATGCTAGCTAGTTTTTTAGGTGTCTTACCTATCCTCACCCCTTCCTTGTGTGCTCTCACTTTTATCATGTGCTCATAGTCCAATCCCCTTGTTGTGTTTGCCCTTGATCTAATGTCCACATATGAGGGAGAACATACGATTTTTGGTCTTTTGGGCTAGGCTAACCTCACTCAGAATGATGTTCTCCAATTCCATCCATTTACCAGCGAATGATAAAATTTCATTCTTCTTCATGGCTGCATAAAATTCCATTGTGTATAGATACCACATTTTCTTAATCCATTCGTCAGTGGTGGGGCATCTTGGCTGTTTCCATAACTTGGCTATTGTGAATAGTGCCGCTTGACCTCATCTGATTTCATAAGACTTATAGATCTTGTCTTTCAAATGAAAATATTTTGAATGATAAAAGACCAACAGACTTGAAAACAAAAACAGTAATATATTAATGTTAATATGATCAGCATTTTCCCGTCTTTGGTATATCCTTAATCTCTTGATTATATCTTGAATATAGGTATTCAAATGAGATTGACTGTGTAACAACTCAACACTGTAAAATTGGAATGGTACATAGAAGAGTGTTGAAAAAGTTATGGTTTACTATTAATAGAATTAATACAGTATATGTTAGGTTAATGATATAATCAAGGACTCTCTAGGAGAATTTTTTATAATAAGGATTGTGTCCTATACCTGTGCTGTCTAATATGGTAGCCACTAGTCAGAAATTGCTTTTAAGCATTTAAACTGTAACTAGTGCAATTACAGAGTTGGATTTTTTTAATTTCATAGATTTCTATGAGCTCTAGAAATAATTTTTATTGATGTTTAGTGATTGGGGAATTTATTCACCAATGGTCATCAACATGAAAGATGTATCCAAAGGGTTCCAAAATTACAATACCAAATGTCTACAACTCATAAGCATCTCTAATTAATTTAAAATTAAATTTTAAATTTCAATGTTATGTATTACCAGCAATATACTCATATTGTGCTATATGAGGAAATATAAAATATTAATATATGCTATAATTTCATTTTTTATAAAAATGGAAGAAAGAAAGAAGGAAAGAGGGAAAGAAAGAAGAAAGGAAGAGAGAGAGAGAGAGTTGACTTTCCTAGATAGCTTTTACAGCTTACATATTAGTATTAGTGCTTACTGTGGTCTCACAAATTACAGCAAATTTAGAGGCTTAAAAATACACCCATTTATTTTCCTATTTCGTTTCCCTGATGGCTATCATAATCTCTAAGAGGCATTTCACAACATGGTTTATTTCTTCTTAACCAGAAGAAAATCATTTCTCTGGATTATCTTGGTTTTAGCAAAGACTATATGTTTGTCTCTGCTGAGACTGGAGTTCCTAAATCCAAAATAGACAGTATCACTAATGAGGTAATGAAGATCTAACACTTGTCAACATTTGCTTGATGAAGCCAAGACTTGCCACTGTGACCCTTGGAAACCAAAAATCAAGTAAAAACATGGACCATGGTACATACCTATTTCCCTCTGTGTTCACCTCTTATCCTTGTCCTTCGTCTGTACCTCACCAAGGTTAACAACAAAAGGCCAGTACTTGTGAGAATTAAGTCTCCCTAACCATAAAGAGTGACCATAGTCACAGGCATCCATCCAAATATGCTGGTATTTCAAAAGGTGGCAGGACACAAAGTGCCACTTCTAAACCATGAGGGGTCAAGTCACCACACATTCCTGCCACATGAAAATACAGTGAGGCCACGCAAAGAAACTTTTCAAAAACGTAACTCTAGTTCCTCAGATATTTAATTGCTCTGCTATTAGTGACATCTATTTAGATGAATTTCATTCTGCTTTAGTCAATTTCACAAGACTAGACCCAGATCAGTAAGAGACTCTGACACTATGTTTCTTTTTTATTTTTCAGTCAGCAGTGTTTGACAGTATAATAGAGTGTCAATTACACAAGATCAGTAAATTAAATTACTTATGTAATTTGTAATATTACATCTTTGTATTTTTGCTCAATGAAGAAAAATTAATCACAAATGTTTTAAAAACATATTAGCTAAAGAATAGAGCAAAACTTAAGTTTTCATTTCAAAGTAGTATGGAAATAATGAGAACACAAATTTATAGAAAAGTTGCTCTACTATAATTCATATCTATTTGACAAAAACAGTACAAATGATAAAGAAATAAAGTTAGTAAAATAGAACTCATCTTTATCTTCATACAACTATAAGGAATATTATGCATTATATCTTCTTACTGGAATATGTTCATTTCAAACAGCAAAGTTATAAATGGATAATGCTTAAAAGTTTCTTCTGCAAGATTAGTAAACATGATTTTATAATCATTCTCACAGTGGTATAAAAGAACCATTTTGTCAGGGACAGTCATACGATGTCCTCATGCCAGATAGGCTCTCTGTAGCGATTGTGGAGGAATATAGAAAACAGCTTCGTTGCTGTGTATAACAAAGTTGGTGCACTTTTACTCTACTATATTTATTATTCTGGCTATATCAACTCTTAAATTTATAGATTTCATTGGTGAAAGGAAACATAAAACATGATTATTTTAATATGATATCAAATCTTCAGGAAAAATACTTACCTGAGGGTTTTTGTTTATTTGTTTTAGTAACACATGCTCCACTGCCTGAACCACACCCTTTTTGCATTAATTAACTTTTGATTAAGGTTTTCATGTCTATGTCCAAGCTGGTGTGGACCACAATCCTCCTATCTACACTTCCTATGTAGCTGGGATGTCTGAATGTACCATCATGCTCAGCCACCAGTTGAGATCAGGAATTGCTTTTGTGAGAGATGCCTTCCAACCACGATTCCCAAAATCTCTGTCTCCTGAGTGGCTGAGATTAAAGGCTTGCCTGAATTACTGAATTCCCTGGTTTGAATTATTTCTGAGTGTTTATCTGGTCCTTGACTCATAGTATTTTAATAGATGTTATTTGATTTAAAATATTTTATGGGTAAAATTTTAATTCATCTGATGATATTTCAAATTATCATGTAGAGTTATTTCATGGATTTAATGAAACCATTGTTGCTGGTTTTCTTTTGTATCGTTGTGCTGATTGGGAGTGCATTGTGGCATTACAAAAGTTCTTACAATGTATCAAATATATGATATTTTAATTCACCCCCTTCACCATTCTATTTTGACTCTCCCTTCCCCATAACTGGAACAGTTCCAACACATCTCATTTTTCCATTTACGTACACATGCACACAGCATTTGCACTATATCCACCCTTCCATGCCCTTTCCCTACCTCTTACCCTCTCCCACTGACACCAGTTCCCTAGACATGACTTGTTCCCCCCTCCTCTTCTCTGATTTTATAAATTTAAAAAATGACATTTTGTTTAAGATAGCTACACAGGGAGTTTCCTTGTGATAATTCCATGTATACATACAAATTGCTTCATCTCCTCTATTTTTCTTCTTTCTACGTTAGTCCCCTTCTTATGGAAGTTTCAACAACTTTAAAAATTCTATATTCATTCTTGTACAGAGAGTACTTGTATATAGAGTTTACTTTTCAAACGTTTTCTTAGGAGGTAATTTCAGATTTATAAGAAAATTGCATTCTTTTCCTAGATGTACAAGGCCATGAGTACAATCTCCAGCACTTCATAAAGAAAATAAAGTGTACTTGTCACTTATGTTTTTATAAACACACATATCTACATTTATTTATTTATTTGACATTCTATATAACTTAATATTTTTTGAAAATTTTGATAGTTTCTGATACAATGACACATTTTTTCTGAATTCTTTTAGACATACATCTCAGTTCCAATTTTAAAAAGGAATCTGCTATTACTTCACTCACGCTAAGTGTTGTTATTTTACCCATGGTCTCTCTTCTTGTACTTTATAAAACTACTGATACTAGTCAGGTGCTGATCCAGGTTTGCCAGGCACCTTTGACTCCCTGGTATCCATGCTTTACCATTAATTTAGTATACTTTGTCCATCTTTCTCTTTCATGACCCAGGCATGTTAAAGAACACAAGGCATTTGCTTTAAAGTACATTAATCAATTTGGGTTTTATAATTGAAGTGATACAGTAGTCTGGGCACATCAGGAGACACAATTTATTTGTGACATGTGATGCTATTTTAAAGTCATACATTTGTACATGAAAGCAATGCTAGGAATCTATCTGTATAGCTGTCCTTATCTCAACTAGCAAAAATGCTATGTCTTTCTTATTATTGCTTATTTCTACTCTTCAGCAGAACTGGAGAAACGCACAGAACAGGTTCTGCCTGGAAGGGAGGGGGGTGGGGGAAAGGGGGGACAGGTGGAGAAATGATCCAAACAATGTATGCACATGTGAATAATAAAAATAAATAAATAAATATCTGGGTGTTTAACATAAAAAAGTCACTGTTCTTCACCCATTATTTCTGTGTGGTATGGACAAAATTTTCAGACCATGGGAATGTTATCTTTTCACCCTCTGGCTTCACTACTTATTGATGTTCTTTCCAGAAGTAATGATTTTCCTTTTTTACAAATGGTGATTTATTTTTAGGCCCATTCATTCCATAATTACTTGTTAGGGTTTTACCATAAGAAAGAACTTTGTTTCTCTTGCTCAAATTTACTTATCTTTTCATTCACTTGTATAAATACATATAAACATTTATACAAATACATATATATGCATTTATATTAAATTTTATTTCAAATTTTGATAAAATGTGTTTAATCCATTACTCTCATCATTTCTTTGATAGTTAATTAATACAGTGTTTGGCCAGTGGGAGTGCTTTCAAGCTGTGTTTGAAGCCCTGTAACACTCCTCAACATTCTTTGATTATTATTCTTTTTTCCAACAAGACACCATCCGGCTACTTTCCTTGACATTCAACCTTAGAATATGCATCTCTCCACCACATAAACACATACACAATGTATATTTACAAATTAGTGAGGGTTAAAAGACTTCATAATAATAAATATTTCTATTTCTACAACTGGCTGTGTATATACATTAAGTCCTGTGGACCTGTTCTAAAAATTAATTTTACTTCCACAATGCAGTATTCACATTAGCCTCTCTCCTTTTAATTTAAATGATTCCCTTCCCTGCCATTGAGAAAACAGACATCAACAATATATATACTTTTATGCTTAAGTTTAGTATATAAAGAGATAAAACCCGGTGTCGCCATGAACTAAAATCTATAACACAATGTTGTTTTCAGTTCTTTTTTGTCTTGGCCTCAGATTTTCACAAGTGTGTTCTAAGAATTACTTAGGTTAGCTCTCCACACTCATCAGGTTTACCATATGCAATTCAGTTAGGTAATTACATTTTTATTTCATTTGTAATATTCCACATCTTGATTTTCATTTACTTATTGTATATATGAAAAAGCATGGTAGAAAAGTGAAAAATAGTCAAAGAAAGTGATTTTCACAGATGTAGCTTTTATACCACACTTTCTACTCATCCTCAAATGAACTCTTAGTTTGTGGTTCACCCTTCTTTTGTTTCTCCAGGCCTGTTTGAGCATCAATATTCCCTCTTAAAATCATATTGAAGTTTATTTCTATTATAATATTATGAAGTGACTGGCCATTTAAAAGGTGATGAGAAAAAATTAATTCCTCAGTTGTGGAGTGGATTCTGAAGCAGCAAGAATGACCTTGTAATATATTGCATCCTTGACCTTGGACTTTCCAGCCTCCAGAATTGAAAGGCAATGAATTAATGATCATTGTGAATTTTCTGTTATTGTGTTATTTGCTCAAGCAATACATAATAGATCAACACAGTGCTTATATGTACATATATATACACATGCATATACACACATATATGCCCCCTTCTTCTAACATAAAATCTGTATTATAGACATGTTTTCTCACATTTTCCATTCCTACAATGACACATCTAGAAATCACTGCATTTCAATACAGAGATGTTATCTTCATCCTTGTTGCTGCATAGTGCTCCATTGTATGCAAACACCATAGTTTATTCAGCAAAATGAGGGTATAATTTCTCCAGATTTCATAAATGAATGTACTAGAAGTAATAATATTTAACTCTACTATTTTATGACATTGTATGCATTAATTATCTTGTTCTACTAAAATAAAATGATTAAATACATGTTTTGGGAATATGCTAATCATTAATGTATAAAATATATTTTAATCATTTAAAAATTTTGCTAATAAAATTGAACTGAGTATGAGATCCAACTTCTGTCTCAGTTACTAGTGTAGCAAGATTGCTGTCATTTCCCCATACTCTACCAAGATAATATGTGACTATATGTTGGAGAAACTGGTGTTTACCTACATCTTTAAATATTTGCAATTTATCAATTTTAGTAATGAGTGTAGTTGATGGCATATACACACTAGCTATAATTGGTGTGGGATTGCAATGGTATTTCAACTATGTGGAGTAATTTATCTTTAGATCTTAATACAACTACAAGGTTTCTGTGGCCAGTGAATACCTAAAAAACAGAAAGTGTGAGTGGTCGATCTTTCTAACAGACTCCTAAACTCCTCAATGAATAACTTTTGCTTTCTCTTTTGTATGTTCATTTACTCACTTCATAAATATTTATTAAGAATCTTACATTTACTATATTCTGGGGCCATTCTACTGAGGGACTAGCAATCATGTTATCTGGCCAATGCTAGGGAGATTTCACCTCCACACATCTTGTTTAATTCCATGTAGGTGGTTTTATCTCCAAATTTTGATCACACCTGGGTCTTCCAAATATGAAAACTTAATAAATAAGTCATTATTAATCTGATTAGTAATCATCACACTGTAGTTAAAATAGCATCAATATCTTCTTTAAACTTTTAAATAGTGCTATGTCATCAAATGCAATAATATTTATAAGTTTCTTTGTCCATTATCGGTGTGCCTCATGGTACTCCTGTTCCATTCAGTTCAAAATTTCACAGAGGTATTTAGGGAAGATATCTTTTTAGGGTACATTTTACGATTTTTATGTCTCTAACTTTCTCACTCCAGACCCATGAAACTATAAGAACCTCTGTTTATTTCCCTAACATATCATTACACTATTCCTTCTCGTTAGCAAAGACACCAGCTAAAAGTGATCAAAGCAACCTTCCCACTTTGGGATTTTATATTTTGTAATATTTGCAGCTTTTGCATTTTTTACTTTTCATACATCTTAGAAGTACATCATCTTAATTGATTTGTCATAAATAATTATGTCAAAAATATACACTTGTTTATATTTTTCAATTCATGCAGCATTTAGATTTGTTAACATGATGTTCAAATTAATTCACTTATATTCCTTATTTGTATTTTAGTCTAGTTTTTAGAGAACCATTTTGTTTTTCCTTGAAACATTTAAAGAATTTTTTAGCCATGAAGAATTGGTAGTAAATACATAGTTTTCATCTGAAAATAGCATTAAACTCAGCATCATGTCTGAAAGGTATCCTTTTGTTCCTTATAAAATTATGGGGTGATCATGCAGTTCTCTCAGTGGTTGGCAGATTTGATTCCTCTGTATTGTGTACTCATTCTTGTCTTTGAGAAATCATCCCCCACTGCAACCATGTACTCCTTGATTATGGTTTTGTCTTCCCGATGAATGTGTGTTATCCAGGTTAACTACAAAGTGAATAAATATGTATTCCCAGTTTGTTACTATGGGCATATATTTAGGTTAATAAATGAGGGAGTGTTAATTTTAATTTGGCAAATGTAGAGATTATAATTCTCATGCAGCAGAAGAACCCTTCAGAGCACTAGTCTTCTACTAAGAATGAGGTTTGGAAGGAATTCAGCAATTTCTCTAAATACTCTGTTTAATGGTATCAGTCTTGTTCCTAGTCTGTGCCTGCACTTTTCTTTGAAATATTTAGTTGCATTTCCATGGCATAATGCTGGAAGAAAGGCTTGTCATAACAAAGTACCAAAGACCAGAGGACTTAAAAAACAGAAATATATTTCTCACTGTTCCAGAGTCTAAAAGCCCAAGATCAAATTCAGCTTCCTCCAAGTTCTCCCGTGGCTCTTAGGGGTCCATCTTCTTGGTTCTAATGTCTTTTTATAAGGACAATAGTCATATTGGATTAAGAAACACCCTAATGGTTCCATTTTAACTGAATTATCACATTAAGGGCTCTAGCTCCAAGTACTTCATACTATGAGGAAGTTGGGTTTAAGACTTAAACATCTGAATCCTGTGAGCATATAAGTCAGCTTATAACACTGGAATTTTACAGAAAAATATTGCTTAAAAGGGCTCTGGATAACTGCAGAATTAACAAGTACAGTTTCCATAGGATAGTTTTCCATAAGAAAAATAATATAAATGTCTTTAATATATATTATGTAATCTGAAGATAGTCTGAAATATTGAGACATAGGAGCAAATACTCATTTGTAGATTTCAGTTATTTAGTTATTGCTAACAATATCTGTTGAATTATAACCACTGTATCAGACATTTTTCTAGCAACAGAAATTCCTTAACATATGGAATAAAAAGAAGGATTTTATCAACAATTTAAACATTACTAAACCTTAAAAGTACATCACATAAAACAAATGTAAATGTAAATACAAGTATAAATGATTATTTCTATTCCAATTTTTTTGTGTCTAGGAAACTACTCAATGACACTGCAATAGTCATTTAAAATATTTGTTAATTTTAATAAGAACATTTATAAAATGAAGGTTATATTACATAATAGCATTAATAATATTTATTATTATCAACAATATCACAGAATTTAACAATATAAATAAAATAATAACAGAATATTAATAGCAATAAATATAACATTAATAAGAATTAATGATGTTAAATGATTATTTAGTGATAATATAAATGATATAGATAAAAATTCTGTCCCAATTAACTGATTATTAATAAACATATATAATTAGAAGTAAATTAACTTTCAAAAGCTAATTACGTGTTTGTATGCCAATACATGAAATAAACACTTACAGCAATTATATTATTGGCAATATCTTTAACCTAAAGAATGAAAGATAATTTACCTAAAATAAATAATTCTCTATGTGTTAACAATTTGCATTTATACCAAAAGGCATGATAGTGAATAAGTAAATAATTTGAGTTTTGACTAAATTCACTGAATTTAATCTACAGATACGCATAAATTACATCATTTAGATGTAAATAACTTTCTAATTAAAACTTTCAGTAATCACATTAAATGAATTAAAGATAAGAATGCTAACTACTGTTCACTTATAAAATTATCTCTTTATTTTTTGTAAAATTGAGAATCAATAGCCTTTCTAAGAAGTGAATGAGATATTTCTATTTATTAAAAAATAGGAGCTCTTAAGACACATTTGTATATAGTCGAACAGAATTTATCAATTGTACTTTGGCATTTGATACTTTAATCTACCATTTCAAAATATGTTGAATGAGAATATCCTAGTTTTCATCAATAGCAAATTAAATGTTGAGTAGAATGATAAAAATGTGTTCTGCACCTTCTACCAACTCTCACTGTCCCACAACGCTAATTTTTTGGAAGTGCTCTGTACCACTGAAAGTGGACATGAAATGTAAAAGTCTATGAAGTTACCCAGTGCTCTGTCAGGCATGATCCACTAAATATAGTTCATATAAACTTCTCAAAGCATTACATTGTGATTATATCTTAGAGAAGGATTTGTGTGGTTATTTTGTTTCATTTAGTTGTTTTATGATCTGGAGGAGAACACACTGTGCCTATTACCTTTTGACCTAAGTACAACAGAACAGGGAATACATACTGCCAGAGTTTGACCAGTTCTTCATTCCCATTCCTCTTTACTCTCTTTAATTTTCTTTAGTCATAGTTTTGTAAAATATAATTAGCATTCATTGCTGACAACATTTATACATGCATCCCAACATTAAAATTTATGCTAGATGGGGTTTATTCTTTTTATCGAGGAAAGATTAACACAGAAGAAAATTCACTATAGAATCTTACTAGGAAAACATATGGACATTGAGTGAGACTTTAATAAGTGCTGAATAAAAATATGAGCCAAAATGAGAAAAATATATTAGAGAAAATTACCAAAAAAAAAAAAGCATTTCTCAGCCAGAAACAATTACCTTGATGGTAGTTGTTCTTAAACACCATTTACGATGACACTTCTTTCACTTTTCTCACCTGGGTGAAAACTACAGTGTGAAGATAATTTGGAAGACTAATAATTAGCACATTTCCTTTGACACCCTAAACTTTCCATATTTCTAGGAAGGGAAAAAGTGCTTGCCAGATTGTTAGTTGGTTATGTTTTTACTCATAAAAATAATGAAATCCCCGAGAAAATAAGGCTGAAATTTGACTAACAGAATAGGCAATATAAATGGGACTAAAACTCAAAAATAGCACTGTGAGGAAAACTTACAAAATTCCTTGAAGTTAGTAAAATGCTTCGTCTGTGGTTAACTTTAATACATAAAGAATAAAATACAATCTTGCATAAATGATCATTATTTTGAGATGTGGTACCTATTTCTTTGGTGGCCTTTCTTTTCTTGCCTGCCAATAAGCTAACCTCTTTTGTTCAAAGAACAGTTGGGGTTCTGTCAAGTTTTCATAGGGTGACACAGCATGGCATGTGGGAATAAAAATAAAGGATTAATCAAAGTGCTTGCAAGATAATTTTAAATGTATCGTACATAATGTAATTTCACTTTCTGAACTCATTATTGAGGATATTTTTCATAAAATATCACTAGGGAACTGGGTGAGAAATGTATCTAAAAATGTAATGTGTCTACTTGTCTTAGAACATTAAATGAGAAAATATGCCATTTCTATCTATATTCTTTTAAGATAAGGCTTCTCTTCAGTATTTCTCCTTGTAAAATTATCCTATGTTCAATGGCTTTTATGCTTCAGAGAAAGTATTGGGCTCAGTTTAGATTTAGGTATAGTTAACTAAGTAGAAATAAAAGCATGTGTATTTACTTTGGGGTTTATGGGTCTTTATATTTCTATCTGCTTATAAATCTCCATGAGGTAAAAACCTAATTTTAACTGTAAAATAGACAAAATGATACCAATTGGTTACTCTTATAAATTTTATGTATTCTTTCACTGGGACAATGACTTATACTATTAAGTGTAAGATATTGTAAATTTTCAGAAGTCTTATAAATATGGGATATTATGGTTTGGATCTGAAATGCCTCCACAGGCTTTAGGCTAAATGATTGGTTGCCCTCAGATGGTGTTCAGGAGAGGTGGAGCTTTTATAGATGGGGCCTCATAGAGGAAGTAGGTCAGATGACCACTTCAAATATGCCTTTGAGGAACATATTTTTGGTCCTTGGTCCCTCTCTCTGCCTCCTGTCACCATGAGGTGAGCATCTCTTTTTCAATGACGGCATCTTCACCATAATGCTCTGCCTCACAATAGGTCCAAAATCATGAGGCAAAATAAGTCTTTTCTCCATTACTTCTGTCAGTGTTTTGTCATAAAGACAGACAGCTAACACATAGGATATTTTAGTTATAAAGAAATTAAATCATATTAACTCTTTTCTGTCATCCTAAGCCTCATACCTAATGGTGTTTGAAGGTTTATTCTCTGAGAAGATTCTGAAAAAATTCTTTGTGCCATTTATTGTATTTGATCCTAACAACCACCCAATTAAATATGTATTGCAATAACTCCCATTTGTCTATAGAGATACCAAGGATAGGAGAATAAAGTCTGTTGATGATTCACTCTGAGCAGCAAGTTCAAGCAGTTTGACTACATAGCCACAGTCTAGACACCTTTGTCATTACCAGAAGAATTTTAAAGATAATAAAAACATCAGGGCTGAAGAAAACAAGATAAAAGCACTTATATAAGGAGATTAATTTTGAAGATATTTTCTGGTTTTCTAAAAAGTAGTCAACTCAAAATTTTGTTTCTAAGGTAGGTAATTTGTATATTTTAATCCATAAAACATGGATATCCATAACATCCATGCAAAAAAGAAGAAGAGTGTACATAGCAGGCTTATTGACAAAATGAAGAATACTAGAACTAACCTAAACACCACACACTTGATATATTGTTAAACACTGTGGTATGTCTCCAGCATAGGTTTCTTCTCAAGCAAAAAATGGTGCAAAGTGTTCACACACACATATAATTTTGAAAAATCTCAAAAGAATTATGGTGCATAAATACAATTTGTAGATATGTACATACTGTATTATTCAATTAATATAGTATTCTTAAAATGACAATATTGTAGAAGTGGAGCATGATAATTAGTTGCCAGGGGTTTGGGACAAATTGAGGCAGGGATGTGGCTAGAGCTATAAAGTGGTAGTTTTCTGGATCTTTGTCATTAAACTGTTTTGTATCTCGCCCCTGATTGTGTCCACCATTAAGGAACTGATGTGAATTAAATGCATACACACTCACAAATGAGTGTATGTAAAACAAACGATGTTTGAGTAAGACTGGTGAGCTATCCTGTTTGTGATGGTCTCCAATAATTAAGAAAATGTTATTATTGCAAGAAACAGCAAAGAATACTCAGGAAGGAGGTCTCCTTGCTTTTTTTGTCGTTGTTAAAAATACATACAAATCATGCTGATGGAGAGACTCAAGCAAGTAAGAGCACCAGCCTTGGAAGTGTGAGGCCCTGAGTTCAAAACCCAGTGCCACCAAACAAATAAAAGACGGGGGGAGAGGGAGGGGCGGAGTGGGTGGTAAGGGAGGGGGCGAGGGCAGGGGGGAGAAATGACCCAAGCCTTGTATGCACATATGAATAATAAAAGAAAAAAAAAAGAAAAAACAACATGTAAATGTATAATCATTTCAAAACAAAAGTTAAAAGCATTAAAAATTCAGAGTTTCTGGGCTCAGTGGGACACTGCTAAAAAACTAGGCAGCATGCTTGCGAATTTGAGGGCTAGCCTGGGCTTCACATAGTGAGACAGTGTCTCAAAAAAAAAAAGCAATATATGTTGAACCAATTTGTATGCAAATCTATGCAGTTTTAGGAAAAAGAATTTAATTTCAGTGACTTTATAAATTTGTAGTGCAGCCAGAAAACTCACATGAACTCTCAAAATGTGCCATGGTTATTCGTATTCTATATACAATTATGACACCAGATTTTTTGAAAATTTTCTGTTACTAATCTTGTGTTACTCCATCTTAACTAGCAAAATATTTTTAACAGAAAAATATGGTCATCCTATTCTTATTCAAAGGCTTATATTGCCAGATTGGAGAAAATACTAAGATCTAACATTAAATTGTCCATAAAAATCTACTTTGAATGCAAAATTGCTCATATTTGACAAAAAATAGAATGACATTTTTGTTGTGTGTAAAATATTTGTAAACAAGTAAACACACATCTCATAGACTTTGAATAAATAAGATGATTGGACCCATTCAAGGCTCTTTAAATAGCAAAATCATATCATATGTGGCTTCCACTACAGAGGTATTCTGTAAGTCTCTTGAAACACATAATCTCATTCCAGACATTCTTCTGGAAAAAAAGCATGATTCTCCATGTCTTAGGTGCATGTCTCTTAGATACATCCATTAAATCATAAGACTTAGATTTTAGTTTTTTGAGATTCTCTGTGTAAAGAAGGTCTTATTGCACTGAAATATGTGGGCATGGCTTTTTGTCTGTGGGAATACATTATAAATTTATTTATAATAAACTCACCCATTTTTAAAAACAGAGTTAAGACAACTGGATGAAATAGATCAATAAAATTAAAATTTAAAAATACTTGCAGCCATCCAAACACCGACAAGGAAAATATTGAGGCTGAGAGTAGTTCTGAGACAGAAACACAGAATATTTTTATGAAAAAAAAGCGATGACTCCAACCAAGGGGCAGTGCGGAGTGTGCAGAAGCAAAGCCCTGAGGAATAAGTTCCACTTAAGGATTTGGTAATAGGTAAATAGCTGGATTTCAAAGTTGCGCTGAACAATGACTCATATTTTACATCTTTGCAACAAAAAGTTCTATTGCAGTGATGTAAGTGTGGTCCATGATCAGTAGCTTGAGTGTGTGAGGATGATAACTCATCTGTCACTTGAAGCCTCATCCTTATCTGTGTTTTATGAAGATGCCATGATTCTAAGACAAAAGACCAAATTGATTCCATGACATATAGTAGTTTCTCAAATAATTCATTTGAGAATAATGTAAGCAAGACAGTCTTTATAGAAGGAAATATTAATGGAAGCTTTAAAAGAAATGTAAAAAGGAATTTTAGAGTGATTAGTGCCACCAATAGGGTGAGAACAGTAGTTGAAACGTTGATTTTATAGAAAGAATTTTGCCTTGAATTGAATTATTCAAGAAAACTCCTGGCAAGTACCCATATGTTGATTACTATACCAACTTATATCAAAAATTTAACAAGCTATCGCTTTGATTTATTAACACCTCTGCCAGAAAAGAATAACAAAGCAATGTAATGAGGCTGTCCCAGCTTGAGATAAAGAGATATCTTGCTAATACTTCTCACTTTCCAAAAGACAAATCTTCCCTTTCAGTTATTTTATGTGGCCAGGAATGTACATTAGGAGTCATTGATGACATATTATCTCCATGTTTTCCACGACCACACTATGGTGTGAAAATAGTCTTAAAGATTGTTTAGAAAAAATTATCAAGCTGTAATTGCTAAGAACCTACCAGTAAAGATAAATTTAAGTAAATGAAGAGATTATAAAGAACTCTGGAGGAATTGGTTTTTATTGTTTTTAACCTGTATGCTACTATATCTGTAATGTAACAACATTATCTCTTAAATTTTATGAAACACTGAACATTTACAGAAGATATGGAACTTCTTGGTGGAAACTCATCTAGTATTCATTGTTTATATTTCTTACCATCACTTTAGTAGTTTAGATAGAAAAGAACAATTTAGCACCAACTGATGCTTTATATTTTAGAATTATTAGCTAAATTTTGAGCCCCAGAAGTATTGCAAGACATGCCAGAGGTAATGATCTAAGCAAATTGAAAAGTGTGAGACTGATTAAGCAAATAAGGAAAGATATCACTGCACTGCATGAGTCATTACCAAACCATTTGATAATGTTCTCAAGCATTACCCACTGACAGACTTTTATCAATGGGTAATTAAAGGAATACAAATAAAGGAACAAGCAGAGCTCATAATTGGACAATGCAATATTAATTTACCTTCAGAAGAAAGCCAGGTATGATAATATTTTGAAATGAAATAAATATAATTTAAATAATGAAACTACTTTGTGAAGATATTACAAGGATTTATAAGAGTCTATAAAATTTTGTAGATTTAATAATTTAAATAAAAAGCCAAGTTATTTACTCAGCCTTCCAGATATGGCTCTTGTTTCTGTTTTCTTTTCTTCATACATTTTATATACAGCCTGGCTATATCATTTCATTATAGGCCAAGTGAAATCACAGCATAACTTCCTCCTTTCTTAGCCTGTCAGTCAACGAGCTGAAAATAACAAAAGACATAAAGAACAATGTATAGGAAGATATATCATATAAAGAATATTAAAAATTAGTATCTAAAAAGTGTTTTATTATTAAAATATTTTCCTGAAAAATTAAACATATTACTCCTACAAAACCATATTCCTAGAATGTGTTTTCAATACCATCTAATATAAATTAGTATTAGCTAATATAACTTTTATAAATTTATCAAAACTGTTGTTATTCTATATGCATTCATCTCTGTAGTTAATTATGTTTGTGGAAATATCTGTCATTATATTTATAACCTATTGTTTTTCTGCATCTAATGTGAACAAAGTAAAAAAGAACATCACTACTACTGCTTTTAAAAAATTCAGATTGCCAGACTTTACAACAAATAAAGCAAAACAATCACAATATGCTTGTGTCTGTTAAGGAATCCTCAAAACTCGCAAGACAATTGGCAGAAAGAAAGGGACAAATAAGCAATTTAAATGGGACAAATAAACAATTTTTCGACAAGTACTAGGATTTTTCATTGTTCTTCCATCTCAGTAATTGAGAGAATTAGGAAAGGAAGATTTAAAAAGGAAGAAATTACATGATCAAAAGTATGCTCTTAACTATCCACAATTACCACGTAATTATGTAACATTCTTTTCCAAAACAGCAGAGTATACATTTTTTACAAAACACATACATGTTTGTTATCCATAAAATGTCTCAGTATTTTATTAGTATAATTTAATTGTACAAAGGAGTTTCAGTGTTCTATTTCCAGAAATGGATATTTGATTATATTTCATCCTCTCTATTACTGGTTCTTACCTTCCTTCCTCGTCCCCCCATCTTTGAACAGTTTTAAGTGAGTATGTTCTTTTCAGATATATATGTACATACACAGTGTACTTCCAGAATATTCACCCCAGTCATCCTTTCTTTTTCCCTTCCTTCTTGAACTGATTTCCCCACAAAAAGATACTCATTTGTAATCTTGACATTTTGTCTTGTTTTTAAGTCTTGATTTCACAGACAAAGTAAAATGTAGTTGTCTTTCTGTGCTTGGCTTCTCTCTCTCAACATTTTTATCAGTTACACCCATTTTCTTGCCATTGGCATCATTTCATTCTTCTTTATGGCTGAGCAATATTACACTGCATGTAAACACCACATTTTCTTTCTCCCAGGCTCATTCAATAGCTGAGCTATTGTGAATAGTGTTGCTATAAACATAAGTAGGCAGAAATCCTTATTGTATGTTGACTTACATTCCTTTTGATATGTGCCCAAGACTTGTGAAGCAGAATCATACCGTAGTACTATTTGTGTTTTTTAAGGAACCTTCACACTGATTTCATAGTTGTCTCACTAACTTGCCCTTCCACCAACAGTGTATAAATGTTCCTTTTTCCGCATCCTTGCCTGAATGTGTTATTCTTGCTTTCTTAATAAAAGACAATCCACCTGGGGTGAGGTGGGAATCTCAGTGTCATTTTGACTTACATTTCCTTTATGGATAACAATTTTGAATATTTCTTCATATACTTATTGGTCATTTGTATTTCTAATGAGAGATGTCTGTTCAACTCATTTGCCAGTTTATTAATTGTATTATTTCTTATTTTGGTGTTTAGATTTTTGAGCTATTTGTTGATAGTTGCTTGCAAATATTTTGTCCCATTTTATGGCTTGTCTCTTCATTATAAGTGTTTCCTTTGCTGTGCAGAAGTTTTTCTAATTTGATGCAATCTCATTTGTTAATGCTTGCTATTATTTCCTGAGCAATTGGAGTCCTATTCAGAAAGTTGTTCTCTATGCCATATCTTCATGTGTTTTCTCTATGTTTTCCTACAATGGTCTCAAAACTGCTGGTCTGACTTTAAAATCTGTGTTAGACTTTACATTGATTATTGCACAGGTTGAGAGATAGGAATCTAGTTCCAATCTTCCACCTGTGAATATCCAATTTTTCAAACACCACTTGTTAAAAAAATGAAAATATCTCTTCTCTAATGTATGCTTTTGGCTTCTTTGTCAAATTCAGGAAGGATATTATTGTGTGGGCTTGTTTTTGAGTCTTCTATTCTATTCCATTGATCTATGTGTCTGTTTTTGTGCTAGTACCATATTGTATTTGTTACCATTATATTACACAATATAATTTGAAGTCAGATATTGTGATGCCTCTGGCTTTGCTATTTTTGTTCAGCAATACTTTGGCTATTCAGCGTCTTTTATGAATCCATATAAAATTTAGTATTAATTCCTCCATTTTTTGTGAAGAATGACATTGGAATTGTATAGTGATTGCATTGAATCTGCAGATTGCTTTCAGTAGTATATACATTTTCACAATATTAATTCTGCTAATCCATGAACATGGAGTGTCCTTCCATTTTCTAGTGTCTTTTTCAATCCTTCATTAAATTTTTTATAATTTTCATTGTAGAGGTCTTTCACAACCATAGTTTAGTTTATTCCTAGGTATTTTTTGAATTATCAGGATTTCATCAAATCAGGATTATTTTCCTCATTTTTTTCTCAGCCTGTTCACTGCTGGTATATAGAAAAGCTGCTATTTTTTTGTATGTTGATTGTGTACCCTGCTTCTTTACTAAAAGCATTTAGTAGATCTAAGAGGTTTCTTTTTTCAGAGTACTTTGGGTCTTTTAAGTGTAGAATCATTTCATTTGCAAATAAGGAGAATTCATCTTCTTCCTTTCCTATTTGTGTCCCTTTTATTTCTTTCTCTTGCTTTATGTTTAAGTATTTCTTAAAAATTTAAATTATATGTCCTTTGTCCACAACACAGTAATATTTAAAAATAATAAAGTTATTACTTTTATGCAATCTGACTTAGACTGCATTACCCCAAGAAAAGGTACACTGATGTTCAAAAAGCCTGTATTTTGGAGCCGTGTCTTTGCAGCTAAACTGAACTCATTAGAATAAGCCTGCATCCATTATGACTTGCATCCTTACAGAAAGGGGAAATTTGAACACAGATAGTTTACAGAGGCAAAACATCATGTGGAAGTGATGCGAGAAGCCAAGGTTGTGTGTTTTAACAAATTGAGAAATGGCGTTGAGACTATGATCTCAGACTTCAGAGATCATAACCGAGAGACCATAAATTTCTATTGGAAGCCACTCAGTTTGTTTTGTTTTCTTATAATCCTAGTAAACTAACTGATTGACTCATATAAATTGGAATAAATTGAAAGATTCATATGACACTCAAAATTTGTCAAGGTAATTTATCATATCAGCAAAATATAAAGAAAGTTATCATTTCAAAAATCAAATAAAAGCATTTGACAAAATAAAACATTCATTCAATACTCAAGAATCTAGGAAGGACAGGAATTTCTTAAATATAACACAATCACAGAAAAGATAAAAATAGTAATAATTTGTTATCTCAAATTGCAAAATGTGTGGTCATAATGTTACAATCTAAAAAGCAAGCCACTGAATTGGAAAAAAATATATTACTGGTGCATGTATTAGAAAAAAGACTTTTACTTAGATTCTATAATGCTCTCTTACAATTAAACATATACAAAAAATCAAATGGACAAGGTGCTTGAACACAAAGTTCACAATGAAATTCCACCACCGCATGTCCTTAGAGAGAGATAAACTCAATCAATGAGGATGTGGAGAGACTAGAATGTCATGTCAATTTTAATTTTAAGGGAAACAATCTAAATAGATCCACAGTGATTCTACATCATATACCATAATTTGAATTGTAAACACTTGTTGTCAAAATATTTTAATCAGTCTGAACTTCCAATTCTGTCCCATGTTTAATAATAAGTAAATGAGAAGAATCATTAATGATTTTTCTCCATTAATTCTCTACACATACAAATAAGATGACTTTGTCAGGCTTAAAATTACATTTTTAGGGATGGTGGACTGGCTCAAGCTTGAGGCCCTGAGTTCAAACCCCAGTGTTACCAATTAGTGAAACCTTTGCTAGTTATAGTCATTATTAAATGAGCCTATTACAATTTTGCAAATGTCTGGTGATGCGTTAAAAAATACAGCCGGATATATACCAAAGCCACTTTTCACATGTATTTCCAATTTTATGCAACCAATCATCACCAGTTCAAATTAATTTTTGAATATTTTATAAGATCTCAATTGCATGGCATTTTTAAGTGAATTTTTTTAGAACTGTTGGTTAGTGGAATTATTCTGATTGATGTTACATTTTATCTAAATGAATTAGGAACACATTTATAATAATATTGAAGCACAATGCTTAACTTCAGACAAGTTACCTACTGTTGATTTGTTATCCGTGTGTGTGTGTGTGTGTGTGTGTGTGTGTGTGTGTCTGTGTCTGTGTCTGTGTCTGTGTGTGCATAACTGAGTTTGACCTTTCCCAGGAATTTAAATTCAGAAGATCTGCAGTAAGTCTAAAGAAGATTACATTTTCCAAGTTGCTCAAGTAATTTCTATTTATGAGACTGGAAATTTTGATATAAATAAGAAGGGCAAGAAGATTATCAATATATGCATTTTGTAAGGTTTTTTTTAGTTTTTGCTTTTTGGTGTGATTGGTGTTTGAACTCAGTGCTTCCCATTTGCAAAGTAGCTCTACTGCTTCAGTCATACCTCCAGTCCATTTTGTTCTGGTTATTTAGGAGATGGGGTTCTCACCAATTATTTGCCTGGGCTGACCTCGAATCACAATCCTCCTGATCTCAACCTTCCAAGTAGCTAGGATTACAGGTCTGAGCCACTAGCACCAGACTCAGGTGAAGTTTTCATCTGATTAGTTGAAAACCATTTTTTCATTACAATCCTGTCTATGCATTTGCTTAGAGTATCTCCTTTAATTTGGAGGATAAAAATTATCCTTCATTTAATTCCATGACCAGAGAAGAAAATGAGATTTGTATTACCAAAGAGTAACACAACAAACTTGAAAGAGGTGAAAACAGATTGTGTTCAGTTCCCACTGGTAATAAGGGAAAGAGCTGAACTCCATTCTGACCCGACATCAGCAAAGGTGATTTGTGTATTTTAAAGGAAGAAGCAGCGGAAAGGAAAGTAAAGAGCAGGCACTCAATGAAGTCAGAGAAAAATTACAAGGTGTTGAGAAGCATGGATATGATGAAGTCAGCTGTGTCCACCAGCTGGACATTACCTAAATTAGAGTTCCATCTTCACCAGAGACTGGAAACCGGGCCCTTCCTTCTTAGTGATTACATTTCAGTAGCATGGCTCTGAGGTCCTCGGAAAACCACTTATGAGCTGTAAGAAATATGTACATATTCACAATCCTAAACTCTTTTTGAATTCTAAAAATGAGAATTCAAGGGGCTATCATCAGATGTGGAGAGAGAGGGTGGCAAGGGATGGGGTGATCCTTGGAAAGCAGCTTTATACTGCTAGAAACCTTGACAGTTTTGTCGCGTATCTTTAGTGCAAGAGTTTGGACAGAGCTTTGTAGTTCTCATTATGAGCAAAATGGTGAGATGTTTTAGCAGAGATTTACATACATTTGTTGGAAAACTCCTAAAATTCTAGAATACAATGACTTCCACAGGACCAGGTAAAGCTGAATTACATTTTCAATTGCTTATAATAATTTAACTTATAATGTGTTTGCTTTAGCAAGAATGGAACAGATGGGATACAGAATAACTATTAAAATTAATGTGAGATCATATGGATACATTCTAGTAATGTTTTTCATTTATACATGTATCCAAATAAATCAGAAAGAATAAAAGTTTTGCTATTTTTTGTGCAATATGATCAGGAAATTCTTAATTATTACTTTAAATTATAATCTTATTACATTAAAGTGAGCTAATGTATTTATCAGATTAAAACAGATTTAAAAAAATTCGCTTCACTTTTTTGTGAGGCACATATGACAGAATGCATTCACAGTAGTTATCATAATATCTGAAAAGTAGTAAACCCTCATTAGTTACCAAGAACTAGAAAGCAGACATTAAATAAAATGTAATTAAAAAGAAATAAGATGTGGAATTTTATTTCAAAATTACTTTAGCTAATATTTAATATCACAAGAACATACAAAATGTATTCTAATTGTGGCCACATATAATATGTATACCTGCAAAATAAATGTGAATTTAAAATATAAGACACAAAGCTCAAACAATTCTTCAGTTCATCCTCCTTCATTATTCAAGGGAATTTTTCATTAAGGGAAAAGTAGCAAGATTTTTGGTCAAAAAGAAAGTGTAAGAGAGAATGCAAAAATAATAGCAAAAGCTTATTACAATATTATTTGACCAAGCAGATGACACCTCAAAGGGATGAAAAAATAAAAAAGAAATATTACTGAGTGTTGAATATGTAAGTATTAGAGAAGAGAAGCAATGCATGCAGGGAAAGGGTTATAAAGAATGGGTGTGGGGCAATAAGGATACTATTCACAAACGGTCAGTTGTCATGTTGGGGAAATTTATGACAGCTGCTCCCAAGATGTAGGAATTTGGATTAAAATGTTTAAACTACTTCATTAAGAAAAATCAGTCTTATTTTGTATTATGTGTACTTTCGTAAAGTAAAACACTTCATGAGAGTATTATGAAATATAATTACCCGCCTAACAGCATGAAATCTAATGCTGTTTTGCACACTCTTGATTGAGAGCATACTGTTAGCTCTCTTATGTGCTTTATTTCTTTTTGTAAACTAAACAAAAGATGAATGTTATTTTTGGCAGGAAATATTCACAAGATCTGCCAAAATTACTCTTGGTAGACAGCAATTCAAGTAGTAAATATCTTTCTTTATGGATAATTAGTTGATTGAATGTCTGTATGGATTAGAGGCCTTTTAATATTTATGCCCAATTTATATCTATGAATATTTTATTAATTTCTGAGGGCTTTTTTGAAATAGTGATGTTGCAACAATACAAACTATAAATAATAAGTCATGACAGTTCTGTGATAAGTCTTACCCAAGGCTGCCTTGACAGAGCGATATAATATGCAAATGCTAACTAAGAAATTCAGGTACAGAGACATACAATTTATTATTTTCCAAATACATGAGCAAATCTAGCCTCAGAAAGTCCTTTGTTACTTCTAATACTTTTAATAGAATCATCTGATTATAGGCATTCAAGATTGCTTTTCGGTAGCAGTATCCCCAAAGAATGAGTTTTTTCACCTCCTTTAGGTTATTTTTTTGAAATCTGTTTGTAGGGTTCAGTTTGAAATGTTCTCCCATACATTACTAGGTACAAAAATGCCATTCAAGTACATGTTAGCTTCAATTCCTTTCCCTTAGCCTGCTTACCACATGTTTCTGAGAAGACATTCATATATTAGAGCTTACTATTCCTCTACTTATATTTGTGTTAAAACACTTAAGGCTAAATATTGTAATAGTTTATTTACTTGTGCTTGTACCTTTGTCAATCTGCGGGGGGAAGGAGGGAGATGGTGGGGAGAGGCGCACATGTGAATAAAAAAAATAATAATAATAAAAGAGCAAGCGGAGTATAATATACTGCAACTTTATTTCTTGGCTCCAATGCAATAAAAGTTTCACATGAATAACCAAATAGATAAATTTCTTTTAAAATTATAAACTGTCTCCCAAAAATATAAAGTGTAAAACTTGAAACTTAATTAAATATGCAAGCATAGGATGAAGGTAGGAGGAAGGAAAATCGTAATGACCTGATTGTCTTCTACAGCCTCACAGAAGAATAGTTTGTGCCATGGGCCTTTTCTGTCACATTCCTCCATCTCCCATATATGAATATAGCCACCACTATTCTGCTTACAACTACTGCAACTTTTCCACTGCTGCAAACCTGAAATAAACTCAGCAGAAATTTAGGCAGGTGCCCCCATGGAGACCATAGCTCAAGTATTTCCGCTGAAACAATAAGGACCAAATTTAACGAAGGATTTCAGCTGAAAATGACAGCTCTGCTTGAAAACTGTCCCTATGTTTGTCACCATTCTGACTCATGTCATTATCTGTAGTAGGAATATTTCATGACCAGGAATCCTAAATTACGAAGCTAAAAGAAACCAATCACTCATATCAGTGAATTTTCAGTGGAGGCACAAATTCATAGAGCTCCTAGAAGTTAGGGAATCACGGCATCTCATATTATTCCATTTTCCTACCCTTTTAGTCTGAATCCACTTTGTTACTAGAGAACAAAGGTCTGTTCTCTGGACAGCCAGTCTAGAATGAAAAATAGAAATAGTGGACAACTCCCACCATTAATCTAAATATTTGAGTCCTATTTGATAAAGAAAAGTAGGTCCTTTTATGTGGTATGTGTGTGGGGTGCAATTTGAACCCCTGTTGTCCCATTCATCACAATGTATAAAAATACAATCAAGTACACGTTAACTTCAGTTTGTTTTCTTTAGCCTACCTGCTAAACTCACTGTAACATTAAATACTGTCTTTATCAGTATTAAATGTCTAATTGAAATGAAGCATTTAGTAGCTGAGGCAGATAGGAAGATGTAAAAGAATGGTGTGTTTCCCCTGAGCTCACAATTGATATCAGACCAAAGCCCAAAGACCACAATTACTTTGTCTAAAGTTTCAAACTAAATTTAACTGTATGAATTGTTAGTTATTTGTGGTCTAAGATGGATCAATTCTAAAGTTTCCTATGTTTTATTTCACAAAATGTGTTATCCTTTTTCCAAAAAAGTCTTACATATACCTAAATTTATAGACATTTTTCTATTAGTTGGTTGATATTAGTGAAATGAATATTCGCTAAATAAATAAATTCATCTGCTCTTAATTTTTTCTTTATTTTGTCTTCTGACACTATATAGCTTGAGGAAAACATGTCAAAATATACTAAAAGTTTACATCTTTAGCCACAGTAGACACTTTTAACTTTTATTCCATAAGATATTTAGATTTCTATACTATATTTTCAGTGTTATAGCTGTCTATCCTTGAGTTTAGTGTTGATTTGTTGGTTTCTGTCCAAATGAAAAACAAATCTGGTATTACCTTTAAATTAATTTCTTAAATATCACTATTAATTCATAGATTTTTAAAAACAATTTATTAAAGTTTATTTTATAAGCATATTTTCCTTCCATATAATATATTCTGTACAGTGGAAGCCAAAAGTTAAAATGTTTTCATAAGTACCTTAAAAGATTGTAGAAGATTTTATGTGGATTAGGAATAGAACTTGTCTAGTTTTATAACTTAGAGAAGAAAATATACCGTTAATGACATTAATGAATTGATACTTGTAGGAAGATGTTCTTATCTGATTACTTCAGTTGGGGATTTAAACTGTTCATATTTATTTCCGTTCAATTTCTGTTATCTGAAGTATCTAGGAATTTTATACACAGTAATAGCAATAGAAAGACTCTGACCTGGTTTGGATCATGGTTTTCATTTATCACCAAATCAGACTCAGTGCTATCTGTTAATCTTTGTCCTTATAGGCTCAAAGAATTCAACTCCTTACAATTTATACCAGGTATTAATCTTAAATTGAAAAATATTGTTCCATTTCTGCCTGCTAGCATACAAAATTTTTTCAAAAGTGTAAATCAGATGTTTCTCTATTTATATTTGTTAAATACAATCCATACCAATGGTGGTATTTCAAAATATAAAACTCTCCTATTTACTTTGCAAAAGGCCACATATAAAAAAATCTCCTTTATTTGGCAGGAGTTAAAGAGCCTTTTCTATATCAAGAATTATTTGAAGTGTTGTCTCCAACTTCTCAAAACCTTTCCCTCTATTTCATCTTTACATTATCAAACACTTCTCTATGAAGTTGCAGTTACATTTAAATGTTTTCCAATAGATCTTTTGCTAACAAATGTATGTTAAAGGCCCTGGATCAAACCAACCTCAAATTACTCACAGTAACACAGTTATTTTAGTACCAAGATTGTACCCCTTCATAAGTTTTATACCATCTTTATAGAAAGAAGGTTTTTTGCAACCTCTTTGTCGTTCACTTTCAGATTGAACATGAAAATTAGAATCAAATTCTGATAGGTCCACAGGTCTGTGCTCTAAAGATTGACAAGGCAATGTCTTATTGATGATATTGTAGTATGTTATAAGCAACACATGCACTCTTAAAATGTTCTGCTTGTTATTACACTGTGTATATTTATGGTATATATAGGCAAGTATATGTAATATGCACATACATTATTATGTTTTTATATACAGCACTTCACCAAAAGTCCCAAGAAAGATTCTTGTTCCAGAATTACCTTGTGAATTTCAGGACCTCTTTAGACATATGCAACTCACTATTCTCTACAACTGCAACATTTTTATACTTGTTTTACTTTGGTGATTGATTTCAGATCCCTGGAAAAAGAGGAGGATCTACAATTTTAAATCATTTTCTTCCTTTATTTTTCAATTTCTGTCAAATATTTTTTCCAACAAATAATGATAGGAATATTCCAACACAGATTTCCATTATTGTTCTAGGAAATATTGAATGCCTTATATAGCTCTGATTGTCTTAATAAAATTGATCTAGTTCATGTATCTTTTGCTATTGGCTTAATTGCTAGTTATGTATTTGAGCATAACAACACTGTAGAAAATTGATTTCATTGCAAGAGGACAAATGCACCTGAAATACATGCAGATTGAGAAAAAGAAAATATATTAAATGCATATTTTGAAGACAAAGCTCAACTTTGAGTTCCTATTCATTATCCATGATTTTCACAAACCTCTTTAATGATTCTATGTAACAGTCAGTGAATTACGCCTAAAATCTGTTTCAAATGCCTTTTACATTTGAAAAATATTTTACAACTGGAGGATTCAGTTAAACATATTTAACTAATAATCTATATGACAAGAAACATTGACCATTAAATGGAATTTTGATAGAATCTGGAGCTAATTTTATTATAATCAGTGATCCAATAAAGCCTAGAAATGAAGAAAATTGCACTAAATATATCTAGCTATTAATAAAAATTAAGATGAGATGATAGATGATAGATGATAATGATAATTATGGTAGATGATAGATAGATAGATAGATAGATAGATAGATAGATAGATGATAGATAGATTGATAGAAAATTTTGCATTCCTAAGAAAGAGTCTGAATTTCAATAAAAGTGAGTAAAATGTAATCGAGTAAGAGTTCTTCACAGACATTTTAGCACTCAAATTATGGTATGCATACTGCATGGTACAATTTTACAAGCCTGCAAAATAGTAACATTAATGGCCCGGTATCTTTAAAAACCAAAAGTCTTCAAAATGATTCACTTGCTGCATATTGAATATTAATAATATCAAGTAGTTGAGTTTATTAACCTTTTACATTAATGGTCAGAAATGAAACATACTGCGAACAATTGCATAGCAGAAGGGAGAAATGTTTCTGAAGACTGTTGGGTTTCATTTGACAGTTAATAAAAGCCATCAAGTACATATTATGTTACATTAGTTGAGATCTGGATTTCATATGACAAGTCGTTATTATTAAAGGCAAATGGAGGATATTTTCAAATACACCCTGGAGTGAGGTAGACTAAAATACGATGGTATAGTCTTGAATGTCAAGGACATTTTGTGCAATGTGCAATGGAAAACTACATGTAATGTGCAGTTTGGGAACTATTTCATGTTCCTCTAAAGACCTTAAAGCATCACATGAATTTGTTATTGGAGTATACTATACTCAGCTATAGGTTCAAGTGCATAGCGAATATTTATAGATAATCTTCATTTCAGTGACAGACAAAATGTGTCAATGTTAAATACATAATTATAGTTAGCCTATGAATAACTATAAAATGCCTCACTGTATTTTTCTCTTCATTTTATGTTACTTAACAATAATCCATCAAGTTTTACATAATCCATGAGTCATTCCCTATTAGAAAATTAAAGTCATAAGTGACTGGGTGACTTTTCTCAATAATGTAGTAAATGGTAAGCTATGATTCCAACTAATTATGTCTTCCTAAATGTCAGTTATATTCATTAAGAAGTATGAAGACTATTGGGAGTGGGACACTTGTGCTTCAAGAGCATTAATCTTTAAAGTATGCAAATATCATTTATTTTAGGAATATGTTTTTTGCTATGATGAAGAAAATCTACAAGTTTTACTGGACACACATTATTATTCAGTGTGAAAATTGTATTATGTAGTTAAAGAAAGAACTATAAATGATAACACCTGCATTAAGGTCCTTTCTTAATCTCGGGGTTGAGTTTTCTCCTCGATCAATACTAATCTGACCCACATATTGAAGTTGTGCCATATGTGCACATGTATATACATATATATTTATATATACAAATTCATATATACGAAACATCTTAAACTGTAAAACAGTTATGACAGTGAAACATATGGTAAGTAACAGTAGAAATACAGAGACATAGAACTGATTATTAGTTGTCTGGTGATGTGATGGGAGTTGTGGGGCAATCTGAGCAGGAGGAAAACAAAGAAGCAAAGAGAATTTTAGGGATCATGTGCATAGTTGTTATGTTGGCTGTGGTGATGGCATTGTGAGTGTATATAAATATCAAAACTCATTGTACATTTTAAGTATTTGTAAGTCATTAAATGATTATTATACCACAATAAAACTATCTAAAAATCATTGAGACTACTATTACTAAGGGGTTTGGGGCAAAATAATATGGGATATCCTTTGATTCATGTGAAGGTGAAAGGCAAAAATTATGTAGTATTTAGTCAGAATAGTGGAATATGGAAACTGTTATGGAAGACAGAAGGGATTATCTTTAGGAAGGGACAAAAAAGAGGATATTGAAAATATTCCATGTCATTACTTAGGGCGTATTATATGAGTCATGTTTGTGACAAATTATTGAATTATAGAATATAATTTGCATATATTGCTTTATGCATTATGTTACAATAGAAGGTTTATTTAAGAAAATAAATCTTTCTTGTGAGCAAGAAAGATCACCCAATTTGGAGTGCCTTAACCTTCTCTTGTGTGTTAGTTGAAATGAATAATTTATCTGTTCCCATATGAATATGTCTAAGTGTCTCAGCTCCAATTATACTAAGCCGTTGTAATGAGCGTCTTGGTAAAGCAAGGCTAAATTTTGAACAAAAAGTATGTTATCTGGTAATTGCATTAGTCTGGTTTCTGCAGAAAAACAAACAGTAAGATATAAAATGGTGATAGATAGATTAAAAAGGGGGACAGAGAGAAAGAGAGAGAGAGAGAACACTAACACAGTTATGGGAATTGTGACACCCCAAGATCTGCAGTGGATAAGCTGGAGACACAGAACTCTTGTAGTTCAAATGCAAATCTGAATCAGGAGGTGGGAGAAGACTGATAAGCAGCTTCAATATGGATATAATTGGAAATGCTTTACCTAATCCATAAGTTATTCCCTGATAGAAAATTAGAATCATAAACATTTGGGTGAATTTTCACCTGCTCAGGCAAAAAGACCAAATTCTGTCACTTGTTCTATCCAGGTTTCTAACAGACAGGATGAAGCACACCCTCATGGCAGAATCATCTGCCTTACTCAATTTACAGATTCAAATGTTAATCTCATGCAGAAATGTCCTCACACACACAAAACATTTCTTGCCAACTATCTGTATATCCTACTTATGAGCATAGAAATTTCAAGGTCAAAATGAAGTCAAATTGACCTATAAAATTAAGCAACACAGAAAGTAAAGGTTAAAGATCAGAAAACTTCAGGTACAACATTAATAATGGCAAAACAGACAGTTTAAATATAAAAAATTTACAAAATGATTGTGTGACTCAAGCCAATGAGGATAGGTTTTAGTACCTTGTGATTTGTAAAGACTTTTTCCATTTCTGAGAATAAGAATTTCCTAATACTACTTGCCTATACTACTCATGCATTATCTAATTCCTTCTGACTTTATTTTTACTAATGACTCTCTAATTCAATTTGCCACCACTCATTAACTGGACCACCGGCCCCGGCTACTGACCCAGTTTTCTCGCTTGACTCAAAATGCTAGAATCCATTTCTCAAAATCAGCCAGATTGATTTTTTAAAACATTTATTGGATCAGTCAATTAATGTACTTACAGTGGGTTTTTCTCTTTACTCAGAATAAAATTTCATACCCCTAAAGTTAAATGGTTATGCATAAATTGGTTATTCCTAACTTCTCAGCTCATATATTACACTAATAACTTGTTCTGTCATTACAATATTAAACTTCTCTTTGTTTTTGGGATTCTGGGAATTAACCCTTGCCTCAGAGCAAGTTATTTTGACTCACTTATCCCTAATCCTTTACATCATTATAGGTCTACCTTAAGTGTTACATTTTTGAAACAACTGTCTATGTTAACCTTATCCCAATGCAATGTATAGACTACAGTTTGCTCAATCACTGTGGACTAGCATGTTCATAAAGAGTACTCAATAACCAAAATTGTTGCTTGCTTTTATATATTCATTGTTAATGTTCTTAAAACCCTTGATAGACATTTTGTGTAGCAACAAAAAGATACAAAAAAATAAAGGACTGCCTGTCCTATATATCATCTTCTCTTTGTACTGTGGAACTAATAGGTTTAATAGCTGGTATAATAGATTATAAACACACACACATAGATACTTATATATAAATATATATAATGGCAGTCCTCAGATTTCATAATTGTTTGAGTTAATCCCCATAACACTTCCCTGCTAATATCTGTTTATCTATCTATCATCTCTAGCTATTTATTTAATCTATCTGGTCTATCATCATCATCTATCTTCTATTATTTCTGTTTATCTAGTGAACCTGAATTAATACAATCCACACATGAAGTAAAAATCACCCTAATTCTGGTTGTATGTCTACATAGTAGGAGGAATAATAAAGATGAATTGCCTTTAATTTGTTATTTCATTTGTTAACAAGGGAATACATAGAAAATGGTGAAGAGTATTAAAAGTTAGTTCATAACAAGACATGCTTAGATTCAAATGATTAAGCTTGAAAGATGGGAAAAATATGGAGAATACAGTGTGTCAGAAAATAGGAATGACTAGGGAAGTACACAAAATTTCTGAGGCCTAAGAGGACACATTGCTTTGTTTTCCCAGATCAAAAACTCACTGGTTTAGTCAAGAATGTGTTCAGTTCCAACATAACAGCCTTCTAAAGTATTTATCTTAATGCAGTACAGAAGCAATTTGGGATTTTTGAAGTCACATTGACCATATATTTTGTGTATTGCTGTTACAAGTAATAATATTTTGCAACATTTCATATGAATAAGTTGTAATTTTAAATTCACTGTTTCTATACTTGAGTTTTGAGTTCTTTTAATTTGTTGATGAAAACTGATGGATCAAAATGAAATTTTGGTAACAAAGCTTCAAGTCATAAAATGCTTCATTTACATATTTCAGAAAATAGCACTTTCAATTTTTGCATTATTCTAAAATGTAACTGACTTTATAATAGCATTATTCTTTGCTGCAATGGAAATAGCACAGTACATTGATTAGCATGATTGTGGATTGATTAGATTTCATTCTACATTGATGAGTCAAAGGAGACAAGCTTATAAAAAAAACTCTGCTGACTCTGAATTTGTGAAACTCTCTCCCTCAACCTAGCAGTTTCTTCCTACTGCTGAAAAATCTGTTCTAATCTCTAGGTCATAAACACTTCAAGAAAGTGAACCCTGAGTTAATGAAAGCAACAAAACATGCATATTAAACTAGTGGGGTATTTAGGGGCCGAGGGGAGGCTTGCTCAAAAAAAAATGTATCTCAATGTAAAAAATTAAAAAAAAACATGTCAGCTTGTCTATGGGGTATCAGTGGACATCAGTACTACAATGGATATTTTAGTTATTTCATAAATGCAGAGGTACTGTAGTTTATATTTATGCATTCAGCAGCAAATTTTTAATGCTAACTTATGTCCGGATCTGATTGGTGGTAGGTTTTGAGGTTAAAATGGCAAGCAAAATTATTTTCCTGGAACAGTTTGTCAGAATTATTTATGATTAAATTTTCCAAAAATCATTGGCAATTTTGATACATTTCTTCTATGCCCCTTTTCCCCTTTGTTTTAAAGGTCATATCACTATCTTTGTTATCAACTACTTTAACTTCTATTGTACTCCCTCAATAGAAGCTTTCTTTTCTCCTAATTTAAGATTCTACAAGGTTCAGTCTCAGAATAGCATCCAATGGTCATATACAGAGAGGTGAATCCTGATCTGTATCTCAAGCTCTTATGTCCCTGGTACCTTTTCTCAGACATGTATTGTTATTTCAAGAAAATATATAACTTTTTTAACTTTATTGTTGTGATGGGTAGGGGTACATTGTGGTATTTGCACAGGATCTTACAATGTATCAAATATATTATACATCAATGCACCTCCTCTTCCATTCTCCTTCATTCCCTCTTCTCTAGATCTTGGAATAGTTTCAACAGGTATCATTTTTTTTCTTTATTCATTTATTCATATGTGTATACATTGTTTGGGCCCTACTTCCCCTTGCCTCCCACCCCTCTCTCTTGCAGGCCAAACTTGTTCTGCCTTTTTCTCCAATTTTGTTGAAGAGAAGACAAAAGTAATGATAAGAAAAACATAGCATTTTTGCTAGTTGAGATAAGGACAGCTATACAGAGAGATTTCGTAGCATTGCTTCCATACACAAGTATATTACAACCTGAACTGATTCATCTCTTCCTGACCTCTTCACTACTTCCTGGTCACCTTCCCATATTGACCTCTGTCATTTTAAGGTTACTGTTTTAGCTCCTCTGCAGTGGGGACATCAAACACTTTCAAGTTTTGGGTTTCCTATCTATCCCCATTCCTTCTGTATGTGCTCTCCCCTTAGGGTGTGACCCAAGTCCAACAACACTACTGCATTTGCCCTAGATGTGAAGTCTCATATGTGGGAGAACATATACTTTTTGGTCTTCTGAGCCTGGCTAACATTGCTCAAGATGATGTTCTCCAATTTCATCCATTTACTTGACAATGATAAGATTTCATTCTTCTTCATGGCTGAGTAAAATTTCATTGTGTATAAATACCACATTTTCTTAATCCATTCATCAGTAGTGGGGTATCTTGACTGTTCCCATAACTTAGGTATTGTGAATAGTGCTGCAATAAACATGAGTGTGCAGGTGCCTATGGAATAACCTTTGTGTATATCCCTAGGAGTGGAATTGCTGGATCACATATGGCACATCTATGTTTAGTTTTTTAAGAAGCCTCCATATTTTTTTCCAGAGTGGTTGCACTAGCTTGCATTCCCACCAGCAGTGTATGAGGGCTCCTTTTTCCCCCACATATTCTCCAACACCTATTGTTGGTAGTGTTTTTGATGATAGCTATTCTAACAGGTGTGAGGACAACAGGTATCATTTTTGCATTTACAAACATGTGTACACATTTTTTGCACTATATTCACCTTTCTACCCTCTTTCCCCAACACCTCCCCACTCCCACTGGTGCCAGCTCTCCCCATTGAGCAGGACTTGTTCTGCTGTCTTGTTCTCCAATTTTGTAGAAAAAAAACAGAAAAAGAAAAATGAAAAACATGACATTTTAGCCTGTTTGAGGTAAAGGTAGCTAGACAGGGAGCTTCTTTGTGATATTTCCATGTATGCATGTATTATAATTCCATTTGATTTATCTCCTCTAATATTCTTCATTCTACCTAGTCTAGGTAATTTTAGTCTGCTTAAGATTTCTGTATTCATTCTTGTATAGAGAGTATATCAACCTTATTCAAGCTCATAGTTTCCTTACCCCCTTCCCTCATGTGTGACCTCCTCTTAGTGTGACCAGTGTTTCATAATATTGCTGTATTTATATTAGGTTTGTATTACACACATGAGAACATGCAGCTTTTGGCCTTCTGAACCTGGCTAAATTCACTTAAGATGATGTTTTCTAGTTCTATCCATTTACTTGTGAATGACAAAATTTAATTTCTTGTTTCTTAGTAAAATTCTATTGTGTACAAATATCACATTTTCTTAATCCATTTGTCAGAATCAAAAGCACATTAGATTCTACCTTACTCCTGTTAGAATAGATACCAACAAGAACACTAACAACAAATAATGGGGAGAATGCAGGGGAAAAAAACCTTCATACACTGTTTGTGAGAATGTAAGCTAATAAAACCACAATGGAAAACAGTAGGGAGGCTCCTTAAGAAATTAAAAATAAGCCTGTCATATGACACAGCAATACTACTCCTAGGGTTATACCTGAAGGATTATGAGTCAGCTTATACATTTCTTTATAAAAACTTTTCCTTAAAAAATAATGTGGGTCTATTACCAACAGCAGTAACATATTTTTCTCATTTGTTTTCAATTTTTTTAAGTTAACTCTGAGTCTTCCAGCTTTTATTAATTACATACAACTAATGATTGTTCATGGTATATGATAGGTAGCAGCTAGACATAAATGGTGGCCACAAGAGAAAGAAAGGAAGAAATCATTGTAATTTAACTTACCAACTCCACTAACCTCTATTTAAAACCAGGAAACCAGAGCTCAGAGGCTGTCACAAGATGTTTTGAAGTTAGCCACTACCTTAAGGTTTAATTCACCCTTACTCAACAGTAACTCACATCCTAAACATCAACTAAGTTTTCACAAGTAAATTTAACAAAACAAAAACCCAAACCTAAGAGCTAGATAGAGTAAAGATTAGGAATTTCAAACAGAAATTCTCTTATCAATTAGAGCAGGAACTAGTAGATTACTCAATGTCTTTCTTAACAAGACAATAACTCAAACTCAGGAAATCACCCCAGCAGTCAAAAGGACCCAAATCTAAGAGGTTCTCAACAAATATTTCAATCTTAAAACCGGAACCCATTGTTCTTACTGTACAAACAACCTGCTTTCAGTTGTTGAAAGTGAATTCCTTTCCTAATAAACTTTAGTATTACTACATCTTTTATGTTTTCCTTGACTTCTTCTGCCAAAACTTCATTTTTCCCTTAACAGTATCCAATTTCTGTTCTTTGTGACTCTGTTCTAAAATGTTGCTGGTTCATTTTGAATATTTTCTCTTTCACTCAATCCACTCATGTTAATGCTTCACTTTTAAAGCTTTCCTTCAGACATATCATTTACATGTACTAATAAAATCTTTATTAAGCATTGAACAAAGCAGTCGTGCCCCAGTTCTTCCAATAATAAATGCAGTTATCATAGCATTTAAGACCCTTCATTTCATAATCACTGCATGAATCCTAAACAATATTATCAAGAAATTTTGTCATGATTTCAAGTAACAAATTGACCTTCCATAGTTTCATGGATTATAGGAAAAAATGAGACTCATGGATCAGATACTAAGAACATTATTATTTATAACACAGATGAAAGCATCACGGGAGTTATGCTCTCATGAGGTTCCCTTCCAGGCCCATGTGAAGATCATTGTGCATTGTATAAACAGAGTTTGCATCATTGCTGGGTTGTTAGTTAAATTATACAACCTTTTATACACAGTGAGATAGTGTTTCTAACATTGTACATAGAAAAGAAAAATCTTCCCTCTGCCCTTCAGAGAGAGAAAATACATCTTATCTTCCAAAGCTGATTTCTATACAGACATCCTCAAAGGGGACAGTTGAGCATTGAGGAAATCTTTTTTTATTGTCATATACTTCCTTGTTGCAGTGGGGGTAAATTGTGACATTAACAAAACTTTTTACAATATATTGTAGTTGGATTCAACCCCTCCTTCTGGGTTGTTTCCATAGCTTGGCTATTGTGAACAGTGCTGCAATAAACATCGGTGTGTAACTGCCCATTGATAGCCATGCATCGTCTCCTTCTCTACTGCTATGGACATTTCATAAGTGGACCTGTTGGGGAACTTCAGGTGCTTTGGAAATCTGCTGAATTAAATTCTACCTTGTTTTTGATGGTCGTTATGAAGGACTTGCACAAAATATGATTTTTTTTTGGTTTTCCTATGTTGCTCCAAAAATTCCATTGACATACCTTGCTCAATCTTCCAGTCACCGATTTTTCAAGGTCCTGATATCTCTGACAATCATTAGTCATTATCTATTACTTGAATCTGTGACTTAGATGATATACACAAGTATACCAATCAAAATTATGTTCATTAAAGGAATATTCCTATTTATTGACTTTCAAGTATATGTAATAAGGTGCTGTACTACCTGATTCAGAACCTTTCTGCATCAATGCAGATGCCATTGTAAGGCAGCTCTCTGTCTTTTATTCGTCTGCTCACTTGGAACAGCTACTCAAAAAAAAAAAATAGAACTTAAAATAGAAAAATTTAAGTAGTGAAAATTTCATCTACTTGCTCATCCAGCTTATGAGTACTTATGGATCTACTCAAGACTTTCCATCGTATTTTATTATAAAATGCTGCTGATGTACATATGCAAATTTATGGCTCACTGGGCCAGATAATAACCAAGACATAATTGACTGTTTTGATTACATGTTTATTTTTTCTATGGTCATATGTTCAGTTTGACTTAGGGTCTAACAGCAGAATAAGAAATACTTTAAAATTATTAGCAAGTATCAACAAAGGAAGAAATAGACTTACCCAATAAACTTGAATATGTTTTGTGAATCTACTTTTGGAACTGCTAGCCAGGTACTTTATTCAGCCCTCAATCCTGTGGAAACTGATGAATCATGTGTTCCAAGTGAGAGGAAAGCTCAGATCGGCCTATACTACTGCTTCTGCTGCTGCCGCTACTGTAACTATTACTCTTACAAATACTACTGGTAGTATAATGACAGTACTCTACAGTCTATTCTTACTTGGATTCCCACTTAAATCCAGGAATCTTATGGATTGCTCAGAACACTTCTTTAGGAAAAGTCACTTTCTTGAAAGATTTGGAAAGAACTCAATTAACAGAGACTTTCAATGGTTCTAAAGACTCCATGTATGTTGTCTTTTAAGAGCCTACATCTAAGAACTGAGTAAGAAGTAGAATACCCCATTTCAATAATTTTAGTCATGCACTGACCCACAACCTTAACATTTTTTCCTGTTAGTATGTCTTTGAATACCTTAGGAGTGTAAACATCAGGCTGTTATGACACTTTTTTCTGAATGTGTGGTATGACCTTCAACATGACACCCAGACATGGTTAAAAAATGGACTGTAGAATATTCTGTATGTACTCACTCTGGTTTTTAGGCAGTAATCAACAAAAAACTAATTCTTTAAGATAGATATGCTAGTTTGGAGACAATCTATGGGTAGGTTTTGAGACAGATGCATGATTATTCACAAAAATAGGTAGCTGCTCTGGTTAAGTAATAATTGAGAAAATAAAAAAGATACTGATTTTGTGCCCAGAATTGGCATAATAATTCTAAACTAAAGTCATTGTATATATATGTAATTTGGTGCCTTTGTGAATTTGGAATGCACTCATATTTTCATTTTTTTATATCATTAACCTTTTTCTGATGTCAGTCTTAAGCTTTCTTTGGTGGCCCAATGGGGCACTATCTTTCTATGACAATTGAAATTGTAACACAACTATCAACATGTAGTTAGTTTTCTTTATCTTGCAGAAGCATGGGAGAAGTTATACTTTAGAGCCAGCTTTTCATTCTTCCAAGGAAGAGAATGGGAAAGGTTCTCTCCACAGTCTTGTGTTTCATGATTTGAAGAAAAGACTAAACAGGGGCCCAATTCTGTGGAATAATATTTAATCAAAATCAAAATGTTTAAGGCAAAGCTAAATTTGTTAGTCAGAAAAGCGGCATGCTTATCCACTTCCATCATAGAATCAGCATTGACCCTTCTATTCTTTTTTGACCCTTGCTTATGTTCTGTTGGGAATATTAAGACTTGTTATTTAATAGGGCCACTTTTACTTCTTATAAAAAAAAAAGTGGTCAGAAGGACTTTTTTTACCTCCTTAATTTATATATATCATTTCAAATATAAAATACTGAAGGTCTTAGAAAAGAAGTGATTCATTCAATATCCCAGAATTATAATTGACAATATCATTATAGATTCTACAGTTTCAATCTTAACTCTTTTGCTACCAAATTCTACACTCAAAGGTTTCAATTGGTTTCCCATATTCTTACCTAACCCCTGCTTAACCTGGCAAAATTGTCCAAATACATCCAACAAGTCAAGATTGTAATTTAAAGCAAAAATAAACTACCCTGAAATATATCTTATTGCTTGGGTAAAGATCTTATCTATGTTACATTTTCTTAGGTACCATGAATGTACATTTCATGAAAGAGTCGTCATAGCTGGCATGTGTGTAGTCAATACAGCTCTCTAATATCTAATATAGAGAAAAAAAGAAAGGATACACAATCTATTATTTATCTAGCTATCTTCAACACCTTGATTAGAATAACAGTTCTGGGTGGGTGACAAGTTGATTAATCTGAGCAGTCTCTGATCAGAAACACACTCAAATTCTTTTTACCCTGAAGGATTTTCTGTCTCCTTTGTGGATAAGATCAATCAGAACTGGGATAAATTGAGTAGCATTATAGTGGAAGAGCCATATCTTGGTATGGAAAAATGTTTTGTCATTTCTGGCTCATTTTAGACAGTTTTCTCACAGAAAACTCAGAGGTAATAAAATATACCTTAAAATGTCGAAGAATTGAATCTATACACTGTTATTTCATGCAGTAATCAAAAATTCTGGAATAAAATCCTGGTTCATACCTTAATAATCCTTATATCTCAGAAAATAGACTAGTAAATTAATTAGATGATAAAGGATACTACGCTTTTGCTGTTTTCTTTTATTAGACACAATATAAAAGGAAACATTTTTCAATCCTCCCTTTAAAGGGTTTGGTTCATTCTTTTGTCCTATTTTCTTCAGGTTAAATTCTAAATTAACATTCTATACCAGGGTATGTTTCCCAAGACTCGGTTTCTCATAAAATACCCATCTTCATTTCTTTTTGCCTTCCATGTCCTAAAGATACAAAACTGCTTTAGAGTTTCCTGACCACATTATACCATCTTACACTGCTGAACGTTTGCTCAGCATTACTTTCTGCCTAGAGTTCCTTTTTCCATTTTTCACTGACTTCCTTTTAAGATTGAAGATTCATCTCTGGTAATAAACCACCACACTGCAGTCCTCAGATGTATCTGAGGCTCTTTCATTACTATCTAAGTGTTTCTAATGCCCCCACATATTCTGTTTATGTCATTTTTCTGTATAGTAGGAATAATATAGTCATTTATTTATTTGATTTTTTTGGAAGAAGCACAGAAGGTACAAGAGAAGAAGCACTCAGGTATTTGCTGAACATTACTGAAAACACCATTTTCTTAGCATAGTTTGCATATGCCTAACTTATTCCTTTTACATTATTAACATATGTAAAGTATGTATTTCTATTTTTCTTTTTATTTTGATTACTATATATTATAGTTGTATAGGGGGTACATGGTCACATTTACATAAGTGCTTACAATATATCTTAATTTGTTTTAACCCCTCCTCTTTCTCCTTTGTCCCTGCTCTCCTTCTTAGAACAATTTCAACAGGTTTCATTGTTCTAGTTCCATACTAAATACAAAATACTTCCACCATATTCACCTTCCTTCACCCTTTCCTTATGCCTTCCACCCTCCTACTGGTACCTACCTCCAGACAGGAACTGTTTTACCTTCCTGTCCTTCAATTTTTTTAAAAAGACATTTTTATTATGTGATGATAGTTATCCAAGGGTTTCACTGTGATATTTCCTTACATGTGCATCGTATACTTCATCCTTAGCGTGGCAGTAATTAACTGAAAGAACCCAGGTGTACATTTATTACTACCTACATTTCTCTGACTAATGCAAGGCATCCTTTATAAATTCTCTTTCCAGACCTCTGAAGTTCTTGACAACCTTTGCTTACAAGCACTGCTACAGAACTGAATATGCACAGACAACAAGTACACTTGCTCCAGTGATTGCATGACCTTCTCCACAGGCTGATTCTGCCACAACTGACACGTGCATAATTTCACTAGAAGCCACCGGCAGTTTTGCGTGATTAAAGATGGCAGAATCAGAGCCATACATACATTTCCATGCAAATGTGCTTGAGAAAATAGTATGCAATACATTATGTAAACATATTTAGAATGAATAAATATTCTGAGCTAAATTTTCAAACATCTGTTCAAGCTCATGGCAGTACCTCATATTTGCATAGCCAACTCTTAAACAGAGCTTAATTTTGCCCTCCCCATTATTAGAACATAGTAGCCTTTAAATTCCAAAATGTGTAACTTTCGTTGTACAGAGGATGATAATTATCATTGATGTAGTTATCATGGATAACTACACTGCTGCTTCAGACTTCCTCCTGTGCTTTCTGTAAGAGAAAAGGACTTACAACAAGGTCAATGATTGGGGACCAATGTCTTTGCATATTCCAACTCAACTTGTGTTATCAAGAATAGAATTGAGACCTAAATTATTTGCATAACTGTGCTTTGAGTCAAATAAAAGTGCATAAATTCTAACCACAAGATACATATTTAATCCAATGAATGGTATAAATCTGCCATGCCTTATAGTTTATATACTCTAGAGTTCAAACCGTAGTGTAGTGCTTCAATTTTTGTTTTGCCTTATTTTGTTTTCCATTTTTATTTAGCAAGCCCTATCATAGTCTCTATTAGTCTCTTTCTAAAGTAACACAAATATATAATACCTGACATATTTAAAAATACCAAACTTAAGTTGAAATCAGCTTTAGAACAGGAACCCTATGTTTCCTCCCAGATTAGTGAACCTGAGTCCTTCCTATAAAGAAATTCTGAAATAGACAAAGCATTCATTTGTTTCCTTGGATAAGACCTGTTTTAGAAGATATTGCTGGATAATTATTTTTAAGACCAATGGAGAGACAGAGAATGCCTTATACAAAGTCTATAGAGCATGTCATATGCTTGTGCTTAGAGGAGACTGCATTTTGGATTTATAAATTTTGAAAATTTGAGTATTTTTTAAAAATTCAGTCATATACTTTAAAAATAGATAGATAAAATGGATGTTATAATAAATTTTAGAAGAATAACTAGTAGGATTCATTTGGGGTTAATTCAAATACATTAATTTACCTGTATGTTGAAGATATAATATCTTAAACCTGATTATTACCAGTTTGTGAGATACAGTGCTTAATTAAATAGATATGGCCTTGGTTTCACAAAGCTTACAGTCTAAGAAAACAAACAGACAATAATTAAATATGCTGTTGTTGATTCTATTAACATTTGTTGCCAACATTAAGTTTTCAATGACTAAATATGGCTGAACATTCATTTTCTTCTTCCTTCCCATTTTGAGAAGGAATCCAGATTCTACTCTTTGAATCTTTATGAACACTGACTGTTTTTACTGATAAAATAGTAGGAAAAACAACCTGTAACAATTTGGGGCACTAAATTTTTAAAAAGCAAATTTGGCATCCACATCTGTTTCTTGGTCCAATAGCTCAAGGAAGCTTGAGTGGACATTATGTAAGATTTCCTATTGCCATGAAAGTATCTTGCAGAAGACACCTGTTTGGACACTGGTTGAGAGATCTAGTTGTGTCTAGCATCCAAGCATTTGCCATGGTACCAGAACTGTGAAAAAGACCTCCTAGGTGCTTCCAAGTCAGACTATATGCCAGACTAGAACCACACAGAACTTCAGTCAGTTTACATGTAAGTCAAAAACGGGCTCATGATGAATTTTTGACCAATAGACTTTTGAGACTAGGTTTAGGTCTCTATGTTTTGATGTAATTAATGACTCATTAGTAGGAATTAATACAAAGCATTTTAGCCGAATATTTGGGACTGTAGTGACTATCATTAAAATTCAAGGCATTTGTTTTGAGACTACATGGCAAACAGAAGCAGAAGGACCTAGAAGAGCCCAGTTGTTCAAGCTGCAAGTCATTATGAAATTTTTGATGAGAGTTTAAAAGAAATTGAGGAAATTATTAGTAGAGCAGGAGAAAGTAAGTCTGGTAACAAAATTTTGTCTGTAGTCATACTTAAAATGAAATATATGCTTACTGACTTGCAGGATTGGGCCAAGAAGATTTATATGCAGAATGTTAAAAAAAGCTCAATAGTTATTTTAGGCATATATGAGAAGGTAGAATGAGAGAAACTGATACAAAAAAAAGAAGAAAATGTTTAGTTTCAAGAAGAAATTATAATATTTATAAAGGAAGCAGGAATTACTGTGATAAAAATTAAAATGTTTTCTTATCTCCAGTGTCTTGCTTTTCAAGTAAGAAATACCTTTAAGGCACAGATCAAGTAAAGAACACTTGCATTAAAACCCGTAACTGAAGCTTAAGATCTCAACAGCAGGACTTGAAGAACTTTTATTGAGACTTAAAAACATTTAAGGTCTGACCCAATTGGACTTGTAATTACTCTAGAGACATGCTTATGAGGCCTACTTGAGTGAGATGATCATACAGTAAAATGACTCTCAGCATAAAGTTATAAACATGTCAAGACTGAAATGAAACATGATTGTGACTTTTGTTTAACGAATTAAATGACAATTTAGTTCATAGAAATCTTACAGTGTTTTTAAGTAAATTGTACTACTTTCAATGAAAAAGAATGAGACTGTTCCATAAAAAAAAGCTTTTTTACACTCAATATTGAATATGTAAAATGCAGACTTAAAAGGTATACACCTTTAATACTAAATCAGATTATAGTTCTAAAAGCTCAGAAAGTGAAGTAAAGAACAAAGAGAATATTTTCCAAGTAGGAAAATCTTGGATCTATTCAAGCAACTGGAAATATATTGCAAGTACATATCAAAATTAATGTGAGCCATTAATTGCAATATGTCTCTTGCTTTTTTCATTTTAAAATAAAAATTTTCATTACAGTTACTCTATGTCTATCTCACCATTTTATATTGAAGTATAGATTACATTTCTCTCTTCTTTGTAGGTTACAGTCCAGGAGAAAATGGAACTCAGCTCATGGAACTAAACCTAAGAAAATAAACAGAAGAGCTATACCTTATCATGTTAAAAGTGATACTAGCCTAGAACTGTGCTAGAGCAATATTGAATTCGTGACTAAGGAGAAAGAGTATATGTTATGTAATCTGAGTTTAACCAGGTAAAGCTTCTAAATTTAAACTTGTTTTTTATTTATTACAATGGATTAAGTAGAAAAGTACTTAAAGAACTAATCTGAAGAGGTTCATTTTTATCAACAAAGGGTTTAGATCAAAACATCAGGATCTTTGAATCAGATGCAAAGGAATAAGACTGCTGGGAACTCTAAGAAATTGAGTTTATTTTGCATGTAGAAGGGATATGGATAATTTGTTCCAGTGGGCAGATTCTGGCTGCTAAAGTGTCCATAATATATTTTTGATGCTTCACCCATTGAGAGGTAGAGTTTAATTTTTCTCTCCATGAATTTGGCTAGTTCTGTCACTGATTACTAATAAAACTCTATAGACAAGAGAATGTCATCTTGCTGTAAGGGCCCAGCAGCTTCCATTTACTATTTTGGAATACAACTTCAAAGTAAAAAAGCCTCCCATTTAAGACAGCCCACTATAATGGACTGATATTTTGGAGAGACGACTTTTGCTGAAAAGTCAAACAGTCAAACAGTCCATGTTGAGTGCAGCTTTTCATTGTTCTGCCAAGACCCCCCAAGATGCAAGGAGAGCCAGCTTGAATCATCTATGCCAATCCATCAGTCAACCCAGTAGCACTAAGTCACCAAAGAATGACCAACTAAAACCTATCCAAATGTCTGATATGTATTCATTTTGTGGTACTGTGGGTTGAACTCAGGGGTTCATTTTTGTCAGGCAAGCACTCTACCATGTGAGTCACTACACGAGCCCTCTTTCACACTGGTTATTTTTGATATTAAGATCTCACTTTATGCCCCAGCTGGCCTGCCACAATCCTCCTATTTGTGCTTACCCATTTAGCTGGAATGCCAGGCACATGCCACTGCCCGCACAAGGTTGTTGAAATTGAGTCTTGTGAACTTTTTGCCCAGATTGGACTTGAAATCTGATTCCAAGTAGCTAGGATTATAGGCTTTAACCATAATGTCCGGCTGAAATTTCTGATTAAAAACGCAAATATCATGGATTATAACAACAGGTTTGTTCTTTTAGGACACAAAATTTTGGGTAATTTGTTAAGCAAAATTAGACATCCAGAAAATAAGGATGAAACAGCCTTTGTGTTTTGTTACATGAAGACAGGTATTTGAAAGGTATAAGAAATAGTATTTGAGAAGTTATTCTCAGTCCAAATAATCTTGACACTTCTTTCTCTTGTTTTATATCTTATTAAAACCCTAACTCATTTAAACATACTGATTACAGTATGGGGTATACTCAAATTACAGACTATTTTTAAAGAACAGGAATGATACAGAAGAATATTAGAAGTTAATGCCTAAAACACTTTGCAACATAGTGCATTTTGCTTACTTCATATGGGAGGTATTAACAATTATTTGCACTCCTTTCTTTAGATAAATTAAAGCAAACAATGATTGACATAATAAGCCTACTTTTATACTATTATTACAAAAATCATATGGACAATTTTGAATTTCAATTTTCTTTTGCTTTTCAGTGATTGCTTAGCTTAAAACATCAATTTCATAGTAGATCAAGGAGTTATCTCCCTCTGAAGTTATAAAAACTGTATTTTATCTTTTTATAGCATTATTGCTAAAGCTTTATTAATATTTAATACCCATTTGCCTAAAACTAAATTAATAACTTTATAACATATTTTAATATAAAATTAAAGTGTATTGAATAAAGTAAATATAATAAGAAATACATCATAAAAATATTTTATAATGGTCACAGTGAAAGAATAATATCTATTTCATATATATTTTAGGAAGCTAGAAATAATAAGTAAAAGATGAGATAAAGAAGTCAAAGACATTTCAAGTACAAGTTTAGGAAGTGTCACCCTACAATTTGTTTTTAAAAAGTCTTATGTTCTACGATCCTGCTACTAAAACTTGCCTTCGAATTCATAAAAAATTTGATTTTCTAAAAACTACAATTGGCATTATGTTATACAAGGTCTTAATGAAATATGCATATAATTTTATATTTTACATTGGCAGATTTTATCCTAGCTACTTTTTTAAACAAGATGAAAGAAAAAAGAAAGCACATATAAGAGAACAAATTAAAATAGGTGCATCTATGTATTTGATAGAAAAAAAATCTCATTATATGTGAAATTTTAAAAAGTCAAACTTATATTATTGAAGTAGGGACTGGAATCATTGTTTCCAAGTGCCAATGAATTCAAAGATTGGGGAAATCCTGCTGAAAAATTACATAATTTTGTTTAGACATGAGAAATAAGCTCAAAATATATATTGTACAATATGGTAATCACCATCAATAACAATGTGTTATATTTTTGAAAGTTGCTAAAAGACTAGATTTTAAATGTTCTCATCAAAGAATTGTAAGTGAGATAAATTTTATTTTAAATAGCTTAATTTATCTGCTTCAATGTATACTACAAACTCTAAATATAAGAATTTTTTGGGTCAAATAAAATAAATTTTAGAAAAGAAGTTAAATGTGTAGAGTGTGACAATTATTAAATTAGTTGCAAAATAAAACTGTACAAATATTTATCACTCTTTCCACTCTTTTACTTTTTTTAACATTTTGTGCATAGCTTGCATCTGTCTCCTTCCTGTTCCCTTTACCTCATAATAAAATATGACCCTCTTGGTATTGTTCAAGTACACTAATAGTAAAGTCAGGCAAAAAAAAAGAAATATAGAAAGTTGGAGTGAAAAGGGACTTAAGATATATTGGTCTCAGTTCTCTCATTCAACCAGTAAATAATCTGAGATCTATAGGAATCAAATTACTTTATCAGTTCAAACTTATGGTTCATGAGTGTTTTACATGCTCCTATTTAAAAAAGTATCGGGGTAACAAACACAATATAAAATAAAAAAACTATTAATAAAAGAACCCAAAACAAATAAACAAAAATATATAGCTTTATTACTTCTGGATATTTGCTCCTTCCTGAAATTGCAACTGTTGAACAGGTCCTTTAGTTTTCAGTTGTATTGTTCATTATCACTTCAATGACTATGGCATTGTTAATTTTTCCTCATTAACTTCTATAACTTGCTTTCATTAAATGTATGTTAGGTACAAGGATTGCAATAGAACCTGGGAGATTGTGTCTGATGTAAAGAAGGAAACAGATCTACTAAGAAAATTGAATATGGTGGATATATTTTGTGCTCATATATGAAAATAGAATATTGAAACCTGTTGGAATTGTTCTAAAAAGGAGGAGGGATGATGAGGGAGAATAATGGAGGGGATGAATCTAATTAAGATATATTAAAAAGGAAACTAAAAAGCTTCTTCAACAGAACAGAAGACCCAGATATAACCCATCCATCTATGTCTACCTGGTTCTCATCAAAGTCACCCAAAATATTCCAATATTCCATGGAGAAAAGAAGGCCTTTTCAACAAAAAAGGAAAAAAAAAAAAAAGCTTCTTCATAGCAAAGGAAATAGTCACTGAGTGGGGAAGAGGCAGCTCAGAGAATGGGGGAGAATAATCTTTGCCAGCTATACATCTAACAAGGGATTAATAGCCAGATTATATAGGAAGCTCAAAAAATTAAACTCCCCAAAAAAATCAATGACCCAATAAAAAAGGCAAATGAACTGAACAGAAAATTTTCAAAGGTAGAAATCCAAGTGGCCAAGAAACATGTGAAGAAATGCCCAACATCCCTAGCGATAAAGAAAATGCAAATCAAACTACATTAAAATTCCACCTCACTCCCTTAGAATGACTATCATCAGCATCACAAACAAAAACAAATATTGTCAAGGATGAAGTGAAAAAGAAACCCCCATACATTGTTGGTGGCAATGTAAATTGACACTACACTATGGACAACAATATGGAGATTCCTCAAAAAACTAAACATAGAAATACTATATGATCCAGGACTATCTCCCCTAGAGAATACCCGAAGGAATGTAATTCAAGTTACAATAAAGACACTTGCACACTCGTGTTTATTACAGCTTTATTTACAATAACCAAGCTATGGAAACAACCAAGATGTCCTACAACTGGTGAATGGATTAAAATGTGGTATTTATATTCAGTGTAATTTTTTTCAGCCATAAAGAAGAACAAAGTTTTGTCATTCACAGTTAAATGGATGGAAATGGAGAATGCCATCTTAAATGAAGTTGGCCAGGTTCTGAAAGACAAAGTTCACATGTTTTGTCTCATATTTGGAAGATAGACCCAATACAAATACGAGTATTATCATGTATACATTTACATATGTACTTAACATGTTTCCAAAAGTGGGGCTGTTAGAGGAAATTAAGGGAGGAGAAAAAGAAATAAAGAAAGATCAGGTATAATAATGAAATATAATTTCTAATGCTAAAGTTCTCTCAGTCTCCCCTTATTATATGCCACCCACTCATATATGTCCTTCACATCTCTATTAACAGCCTAAATAGTACAAGAAAACCTGACTTGGAAGGTGTCAAAATACTTAGATGTGTTCTTTCGCATATGTATACAGCACCGAAAACAAAGAAATTAAAATATTATTTTCTTAAGTGATTTCTTTCCTCAAATTTCAACAGATTTTCATTCTGGTAGATAAATTTTCTAGGATTCCATAAACACTTTTTTGATGATTAGGCAACCTGTACTATTTAGTAAAAATCTTAAAGTGAATTTTTCTTTATTTTGACAAATTCAATAGCTTTATAATATAATTTGGTGATTTCAATTTTCTACGGGTCTTATAAATCTCCATAATTATGTAAATCAATTGCTTATAGGATAAGAAACAATATTTGTTTAGTGAACTATTAGCATATGGAAGAGTACTTGTTTACATCATGATCAATATCATTGAATACATCTCTGAAATGCTTTTCATATAAGCCTTGAATTAAGTTGACATCACTTAACTTCAGACAGCTAAGTAAATCAATACTTTTAAAAATAGTATATTACATTGAATTTTAGCTAAACATTAAGTATAACTCTAACTTTTGATGTGACTTTAATATTACGCCACAATTGACATATTAGGAGGATGAAAAATAACAAGTCAACTAGTATGGATAAAAAAAGAATATTTCCTCAATAAGTTGTAGTGATTAAATTTCAATATGCTTTTACAAAATTGGATTACACAATGATATTGTTTTGGTTAATAATGATTGTCAACATGATTGGATTGAGAAATACCCAGGAGATTAATTATACATACTTGTGGGTGTGTCTCTGAGGGTGTTTCCAGGGACAATTAGATCACGAGAGCTCTGATATAACCAACCAATGGCTTGATCCATTGATTGATTCAAATTTTCAATATGCTATTTGGAGTTGGTGGAAACTGTGGAAGGTGGGACCTGGTTGGAAGAAGAATGTTACTGGTAGTCTACCTTGAGGAGCATAACTTACCCTGGCCCCTGCCTGTCTTCATTCTCCTTCCTAGGTGCCATGAGCAGAGCAACACTGTTCCCCATACCATCCTAGCCATAACTGATGAATGCTCTTAGACCACGAGCAAAATAAATTCTCCTCCTTTAGGTTGTTATACCAGGTATTTTGTCACAGACAGAAAGGTAACTATTATAAGTATGTTAATAATTGAAATTGAATGTACAATTCAATAAGAATTGAATATAGAATATAGATATTTTCATTGCATGTTGAACCCTTGGACGAAAACACATCAGTATGTATTTATCCCCTGTCCTTACAAGTCCACACTAGACTAGATAAGATTGCACCAAAAGCAAAATGATCCAACAGTCAGCAGGTTTCTTATATTCTAAAGATTATTGCTATGAAGATCGCTGAGGGATCAAAATATATAGCAAGAACTTAAATCAAAAGAAAATGCTAGTTCAAGTAGATGTAATCCAATTTATTCCTGTTCTTTTTATTTCAAAGGCTTATGAAAAAAATGCCTTACTCTGTCTCCTTTGGCATCTGCTAAACACCTTTAGCTCTGGTAAGGGATATTCATGATAATTAAACTTCCTCTGAGCTACTTTGTGAGACAACTGCATTCGCCCTTGTCTGTAAATAGTTTGTGAAAAGCCATTAATGCTGAAAAAAAATAGAAGTCATATTAGACTTTTTAAGGACTTCATTGTACAGGGAATAAAGAAAAGCATAGACATGTAAGAAAACTAAAATTTATTATATTTTAAAGGGAAATTGAAGAAGAGATGGATGATAGGTGTAGAACAGGTAATACGTAAAAAAGTATCATGTAAAACGAGATACAAAAAGAAGAGAGAAGAGTACACAGTATTGTATTGAGGTTTATATCTATAACATAATACAATTAAATATAATTATGGTTTAAAGATTAAGTTTACTTCTCCAAATAGAATTCTGCAATCTGGATTCTTCGTCAAAGATAGTTTCCCATACTATCTCTTCTTCTTCTCTTCCTCTTTATCCTTTTACTCCTAATAAAACATTGGGTTTAAAAAAGCAAAAACTTAAGTCAATTGTTAAATTTTGTGAGTTCCTAAGTGTGATCTGGCCTGAAGGTGGCATTGTTGGGGTATATCAACTCTGTCTGATTCCTGATAAGATGTTTATTATAGTAGATGAGCCCTAAGTGAATGTCAAAAAGTTTTACTCTGGCACTTGTAGAATTCCTTTCTGTTCTGCTTGGCAGATTTTTCTAAACAAGCTTCAGCACTGTGGGGCAGTGTTGCTTCTTTTCTTGGCATGTGGAGTTAAGTGTCATGCCGTAAATCATGGGTTCCCTGGGTGTGGACTTGTTAACTTTAAATAAAAAATCTTCTAGTATGTAAAGTTTTCAACTTTGTGCTGTGGTAATCAAAGATGTTAGCATTTTCTAGTTTCAGAGGGTCAAGGATCTCTTTCCTACAAGTTAATGTATACTGTATTGTGTAATATTGCCATGGACCATGACTTTCCCTAGCATCAGAGTTACAGAGACCCTTCTACAAGGTCATATTTTTATTGTTTTGTTCAAATGCTAAGTAATGGATTTGACTAGAACTTTCTTTTGCCTTGGTTCAATGTTTTCTGATATGTGTTGCTTACCTGTCATTTCTCTTCTGTGTAGTTTTGTGGGTGCCAATTTGTATCTTAACCATTCTTTGGTCTTTATTCCTTGATACTCTGAAGAGTCAAAGTGACTTAAGGAATCCTCTCTCAATAAAAGAATCATTGGATTAGGTCCTCTCAGTGAGAGAGCCAATGTGGGTAGCTGTGTTCTTGTTCTAACATACAAGAAACAACAGGGTCTCATCCAAGGGCTGCTTTCCCAGCTAGCAGCCACACAGAACATGAATTGATTTTTGGCATTACAGGTCTAAATCATTTCTCCTGAGTAATGATTGCATTCCGTTTTTTATCTCCCTTCGGTTTGATGGCTTCAATAGCAAAAGACATCCAACATATCTTGTCATATTATATTAAAATCCAAACTCCTACTGTCATAATTTTATATTGTATCTAGAAATACCCTTGGAGTCAAATTTTAAATCCTTGAAATAAATACCTGCCAGTTGACTGTGCACATGGACTAAATACTACTATTTGAGATAAAAGCTAAAATTATTCATATCTTTTATATTTCCTCTTACTTACAAAAAAGAGACAATGTAGTAAAAGTAAAAATATTTTTTATTTGTTTTGCCTGTGTTACACGTGAGAATCTGGCAGAGTGAATCAAATGATGGTTTTAATAATCTACATTTATTTCAAAATTTATCTAGCAAATATTACTGACATTACAATTATAAGCACTAGAAATGCAAAATTGCATTCTTTAAAGGATTAGGAAAGGAAGATGCCAGAAAGCACCCCCCCCCACACACACACACTTCCTACCTCTATTTTCAAACTTCTCAGTGAAATTCAGACTTTTTGGCATGACACTCTACAATTCAGAATTTCTCATTTACTGCAGTGAAATTCTTAGAATCTGTATGAAGTGACTATAAAGCGCAACAATTTGTTCACTAATTCATGTATTCAGCAAATATAATTTGTTTTTTTTTAAGAGCTAAGCAGTGTTTGAAGGAGTGAAGTATTACAGACCAAAAGACATAAAACATAAGTGTTTAATTCTAATGAAATAACAGAAAATAAACAACAAAAGCAAAAGTAAATAAGCCATGGACATATTTTAAAGAGAAAAAATAAAGGCTAATGCAGAGTAGGTATTTGGTTAAATTTTAGTTATTGTGTGGTCAGTAAAAGCTTCAATGAAAACATGTCTTTTGAGCAAAGCAGAGAAAAATGTGAGTCTACTTACAAGGTTTAAGTTGTTCCAGGGAGACAAATGCAAAATGCAAAAACTAGTATAATGATTATCAACTTTTTTTTACCCCAAGGACATTGAAGAGTGTCTATATACATTTTTGATGGTCACGACTTGACTTAAGGCAATGATTGCTATTGGTATCTAGTGTGTAGAGGTTAGGGATACACAAGAGAGTCCCTAGAGCAAAGATTCAGCCAGCCCAAAATGTTAACAGTGTTGGAATTCGTAAAGCCTGGGCTGAGATGATAACTTACCTCTCCTTTCAAACACAGCAAGTTGGCTAATGCAACTGAACTAATTTTTTTGAGACAGTAGGAAGGCAGGGAATCATAGACTGTGAGACCTGGAATTATTTTACAAGATTGCTGCCTCCTTTTCTGTGATGGGAAGTTTGGGTTACAAGGGAAGTGTCAGGCACCTAGTCAAGAGATTGTGACAATAATTCTGGTATGATACAATGTTCACGTGAATCTATGTCATAGCAGGGAGGAAATAAGAGGTGATTGAATGCTGAATATACTTGAAGTTTAAAAATTCTAAGATTTCCTACATTAAATTTGGACTTAGAGTTGAGAGAGAGAGAGAGACAAATAGAAATAAAATGAGAGAGAAAGAGAGAGAGAGAGAATCAGAGATCGGGGAAGACAGGGACAAAGACAGAGATGTAGGCAGAATAACATTGGTAAAAGTACAGTTGCCATTAAGAGAGACTGGGTTAGCCTTTGTAGGAGGTCCTGACTTTCAGGAGGAGCTCAGTTTCACTGTATCAGGTTTTAAACACATTCATTTTTATGTAAATGTATGTGATTTTCTATGATCACACTTATGTTTCATAGGCTGAAAAGCATCCCAGAAGGAATTCTCCTGGTGTGGAGTTTTAGATGTCTAATTTGTGTGTCCTTAAGGTAATAGTTGAGGAAATTGGAGGCATTTAAATGGTGGAACTGAATACCACAAGATGCGGTGATGTTAGCTTCTGGATTGCATCATTTGCTATTTGGAAAAAGTATTGTCATTATTCAGAGATCTCCTACCAAACAGACTTAAGATTAATAGGCTGGCAATTTTGGCTTAAAATAATACAATATAAATAAAGGATAGGGACACTACAATACCAGAAAAACTGGTTAGTGACCTCTGTATTTGCTATTGACTGGATGCTGAATATGAAAGATCATCTTTGGAACATTTTTATAGATGTTTCTTCTACTGGAAGGGTGTGAGGCTCTCTAACACACTCTTTACCCACAGAGGATATGCAATATGAAATACCTTCACTGTCATTCGCTGCTGTGTTCACAGTCATTCATGTGCCACCAGTCAATGTGGAAAATATAACAAACTATTTTCAATAACATCTTACCATGATGGAATCTACTGTTGTCTAGTTTTATCAATATTTTAGGTTCAGTTAAATTCATTTAGTTAAATTTATTTGATTTTTAGTGAGTAAACAGACAATTGATGAGAAATATGTGTGGAATTGTGATAATTTTCACCCAAATATAATCAATTATTCAATCAATTCTTTTCCCTAGTGCTATCATTAAAGAAGGTTATGCCTTGTAGACACAGAACTGTCTGACAAAAATCTGTTTTGTTATCTTTCTCCAGTCAGCTCTATTCAACAATTTTGTTCAAAGTAACTATGATCTGGAAGGCAGTGTATACTTTGTTCTTTATTCTAAAATGTGCAAATAGGAGAAGCTAGTCTCTACTTTTTGCAATTATTAAATTTTTCTTGAATGAGAAAGGTGATTACAGCTAAATTCTGTAACAGTTGCCAGTTAGGAATTTAAGAATGCCCGAAGCAATTTTAAACTACTTGAACTGCTTTGGGCTATTTTAGAAAATAATTTGATACAATTTTTTGTGCATTCCATAGGCTATAGTCCTTTTCATTTATGGCCTCAGATTGAGTTCCTAGGGGAGTATTTTGGTATGCAGTCAGAAGAATATTGGAAAAAAATAGATACTTAATATTTATCAGCCTACTGATATGCTTCCAATTATGAAAGCTAGTTATAATACAGTTACAGATTCAAGAATTTGTTATTTTCAGCATAATCATCATTATTTTCTGAGCATCTTGCTCTGTACCTGGTCTTCCTTCCTAAAAATCAGAACTATTGTTGACTGATAAGGCAAGACTTCAGGCATTTTTATCAGCTGTTGCTGTGATAGGTTAAAAAGATACCACCCTAAATGCTCATTTTCTTTGCACAATTGGTTCATCAATTTAACAGACAAATCAACCCAAAACTATTTTTGAATGGTGCCATCTTTAATTCATTCTCTTTCTCTCCTCTCTCTTTCTCTCTCTCAACAGAGAATACCAACTGATTGGAAATATAGACACAATTCTATTTTTAAATTTTGTATTACTTGACACAGTCACAATAATTGCTGTTATATGGTAGTAAATACACATGACCTATCCTAATATCAAATTTGTTATAATATGTAGGAAGCATTAAATATGAAATTCCAAAGGAAAAACAAAGTTAAGAACATGTGAAAAAATGATTAATAAAAAAATTTAAAAAAAAGAATTAGGTCATCCAACTTGTCCTCTCAATACAGATACTTTTTAGATATGTTAACTTGAACAATTATTTCTTCTCTGTTTTTCCCAGTTTTACCTTCTGTAAAATTAGGATTGTAATAATACTTTCTTTGTCATTCTGAGGAGAGAAGCCTTCAACACCACATGTAAATGTCCTTTAAAACTCAACATGTCACCACGAATGTTATTCACTAGTTGTTACAATCATATTACCAATGTTACATTTCTTTTTATTGATGAAACCACAATTCCTCTAAGGATGAAAGAGTCTTCTTAACTGTGATAGTTACTGGATTTGCCTCGGTTGAGTATGATTTATTTGCTACAATTTAAAAATTACAGAAGCCTTAGAAGACAAAGCATGACATAAAGCTAAATATCTAATAGGTGTTGAAGAAAAGAAGAGCAATGAGAGAACTCACTGAATAAAATTGGAGAGAAAGTGGTAAACACACATGTACATTGGGGGGCTGAATTTGTAGGGTGCATAAAGGGTAAGAAATTAAAGTAGTTTTAATCACTGTAGAAGGAGAATTGGAGTCAACCAACAGGGAGTGAACTATGGTCATATGAAGAAAATGAATTGTCTAAGTGTAAAGTTAGAACTTACGTGTTTGCAGAATTCCAAAATTTTACTCATCAAGCCTTTCTCATTAGCTGTGATTTTTCAGTAGTGCATTAAAATTAATATAACTCATGTTTATTATTGATATTTTAGTGCAAACTTAAATTTTATGCCATGGTTCATACCTCACTAACTCCACCTTAGTCTCTTCCGTAACATGGCAATAAGGGGAGAAAGGACATAAAGGTTGGTTTGTTATTTTGATAAGTGTAAGAAATTCATTCTCTGCTTATCATTTTCTACATCTTTAGATAAAATAAAAGGAAATTATTTACACATTTTTTGATAATCAGGCTTCCATTTCATTGAATGAAATATATACTTAAATATAAAATCCTAAACCAATATATTTTTACTCTTGGTTATCTTTGTTAGTAAGGAGTTACATAAGATACATTAAAAACTCCAAACCAGAAATAAAAAGAATTGTCTTTCTTAGCTTCAAGTTGCATAAATATTGATAGACAAACATGAATTGTGTCTTCTTTTCAAGTTAGAAAGATCAAAAGGAAGAAAAAAGGAAGGGAGGGAAAAAGGAAGGAAGATGAGAGTTGGATAATTTCTTTTATTCAGGCAGTTACATTAATGAGAAGAAAATTAGACTAGAGCAAGAAATATACTTCTTAAAAGGAATTTATGAAAAATATACTGAAAAAATGTAATAAATAAGATTCATAGTTATTAATAGCTCCCCAAACTAGATCTATTTTAATATAAAATTAAAATCTCTTCTTTATAAATGCTATTAGAAAAATCTTTATAAACACTATTTCTTTTAAAAACATCCAGTGTTTTTAAACACTGAAATGCTGAAAATTATTTCAGCCTTTATTATTTTTTTATGTTGTTCTTGGTGGTGGTACTTTGTAAAGTTTACAAAGATTCTTACAATATATCAAATATATCATACTTGAACTCACTTCCTACACTGTTCTCCTTCTTCCCCCCTACCTTAATCCCTGGAACAATTTCAATAGGTATCATTTTTGCATTTACATACATGTGTATACATTATTTTCCTTATATTCACCCTACTACTTCTTTCCATACCATATCCTCCCTCCCACTGGTGCCAACCCCACCACAGAACTCTCTGATTTTGTAGAAGAAAAGACATAAAAGATAAAAAGAGAAATGTTACTTTTTTGCTAGTTTGAGATAAAGTCACTAGTCCCCTTCCCATGGTGGCATTGGCCTCCATGATTTCTATATTCATTCTTGTACAGTGAGGACATCAACCACATTCAAGTTTTTGGTTTCCTTCCCTGGCCCTATCTTTTCTGTGCATAGCCTCTCCTTAGTGTGACCCATGTCCAATAATATTACTGCATTTGTTTTAGGTCTATAATCTCCACATGAGGGAGAGCATGTGATTTTTGGCCTTCTGAGCCTGACTAACTTCACTTAAGATGAAGTTCTCCAGTTTCATCCATTTACCTATGAGTGACAAAATTTAATTCTTCTTTGTGGCTGAGTAAAGTTCTGTTGTGCATTAATACCACATTTTCTTAATCCATTCATCAGTAGTAAGCTTCTTGTTCAGTCTTTATTTTTAAATCTTATTCATGACATTTTATCTGTTTTGAAATATAAGGTTCTTTAATTGGATCACAGAGAAAATATTTTATTTAATTAAGCTGTGCATCCAAAAATAGTTTAGAAATTATATAATTATACTTGACCTGTTATATTCATCTGTCTCACTGTACATGTATCATATAATGGAGAGCCACTGAACTTGTGCTCAGAAAGCATACACAACAATAATTTCCTTAAGTTCTGAAACTAGAATCTTAATGGTAGAAAGTCTCAATAAACACTAAAGTTTGCACAAAAGTAAATTGCTAGATGATAACGTCGATTAAACATGAAGAGTTCATTACTGAAATAATAACTGAAGAACACAGGAATGGACAAATTGTGAAGAATGTGTCAAAGTATTTCATGGTGGTGTTGAGGAGCAAAGAGTGGAGGTGAAGTTTGTCAGTTCTTATGCAAATGCCCCAGGCTTCATTATGCCATATGAACAGAGGTCCTATAATCCTCTGACTTACTCCAAGACTCTCTTTAATTTCAATTGAGTACCCCATCTCCTGTATGCATCTCTGCTTCCAGGTTGAAAGAAATCCTAAAATAAACAAAATTTTACTAACCAGTAATGATTAAAGTTACTGTTGGATAAATTTATGAAGTTCTGAAATGAATGATGTGAAGAGGAAGAGAGAAAACAAGAGACAAGTGAGGAAAAGAATGAAGAAGACAGGAAAAGCAGAGTAGAGCAGGTCAGAGGAAGAGAAGCACAGAATAGAGGAGACTGGGGCAAAGCAAAGTCCTTCAACCTACTTGGCATCTCACATCCTTCTAAGGTTATTTCAGTCTTAGCAAAGTAGAAATCACTGAACCATCCTCTTTTTTAAATAGATGAGCATTTTTCTTTTTATTTTTGTAATTATCATATTATTGTTGTACTGGGGGCAAATTATGACATTTGTAAAAGTGTTTACAATACATCTTAGTTAAAACTTCCTCTTAATGGAAGAAAGAAGGAAGGAGAGAGAAGCCAGGAACTGGCTGTAATGCCGACTTACTTGTGAGTTAAAATCAACAAGATTGGGATTCAACAACAACCTGGGCAAAAATAATTAGTGAAAACTCCACCTCAACAAATTGGTGGGCTTGGTAGCATATGCCTGACATTGAACAATCCAAGATGGTTTAAAACAGGAGAATTATAGTTCAGGCGGAGCTCGGTGAAAAGAGAGAGCCTATCTCCAAAGTAACCACAGCAACAAAGACTGGAGGAGTTGCTCACTTGATAGAGTTCCTGCCCAGCAAACCTGGAGCCCTGATAGGGGTGGGGGGAGGAGAGAGGGATAGACAGAGAGACAGAGAGACAGGATATTCCCTAGACATTCTTCAAGATTATACATTAGAAGTTTAAAAGGAATTGATCCACCAAATTCTGAATTGAAAACTACTATGTGCAAAAAGGGAAAATAAAATGAGTCACAATGAGAAAGGGAACTAAAGGAGTAATACCTGAGGTTGAAGTTTGAATGCAACTTACAGGCTAAATTCAATTACTTATCAAGTTTTATGTTTTCTTATGTGATGTTTGATAAGGGTCCAAGGGTAGCTGAATGCTCTCTATAAACCTCTGCTTGTCAAGTTTTACATTTGTTCTCTCCTTTTAGCCTTGTAATGATTAGAGTGTTATCCCCATGTAATAGAAAAAAGAAACTCTTAAATAACTCGATCACGGTCACAGAACCAGAAGCTATCATACTAAGCTTTATAAGTATAAAATTTTCTGACTCCAAAGACAGAACATTTTGCACTGTTTGTCACTGCAACAGAGTTTTATTTTTATTTTCATATCCTATGGTCCCTTTTCACTTAGGTGACATTGTATTCTGCAGTAGAAGATTGGTGTATCATTTTCTTATCTTGAATTGCTGATTTCTCTCATATTCACCTTACCATCATGGTGTCTTTCCACTGTACCCTTCCTCCATTGTTTATTACCCTAATCTTGGATTATCTTGTGTGCTGTTTCATTTTTTCTCTCCATACATTATTATTTGACTGATCACTTATTCAATCATCAATGAATGTAGGAGTGAAATTGCTATTTACTTACAGAGAGTATTGATTTTTTAATTACATTCCACTTACCTCTCTAAAGTACCATATATCCAACAGAATGCTAAAGTTCTCAAATTGGTTCTTCCAGGCATCTGGAGTGTAAACTTCAAACTGTTACTCTTTACTCCAAACCCTATAATGTTAAATTACCTGTGTCAATGGTGAATATTAGTTCATACAACCAAATGTAGAAACTTGGGCAAATCTACCCTAAAACATTTAATTCTAGTGATTTCTTTAGTAATTTAATCCTATTGGCACCTTAAATGTTTCTTTTAAAACACAGATAATCTCTCCTGATTCGTGTAAGGAGCAAGGAAAGTATTTCCCTATTATAATATTTAGCCTTTATCAACAGAGCCATTTTTTTCTGCAAACAAAACCAGGAACTGGAGAAAATGTTAGATCAAAAAGAATTAACCTAGAAGGTAACACACACACACAGGAAATTAATGTGAGTCAACTCCCTGTATAACTATCCTTATCTCAACTAGCAAAAACCCTTGTTCCTTCCTATTATCGCTTATACTCTCTCTTCAACAAAATTAGAGATAAGGGCAAAAGAGTGTCTGTGGGTATCGAGGGGGTGGGGAGAAAGGGAGGGGGTGGAGTGGGTGGTAAGAGGGGGGATGGGGGCAGGGGGGAAAAATGACCCAAGCATTGTATGCACATATGAATAATAAAACAATAAAAATGAAAAAAAATGAAAACAAGGTGAGAATTTACAGTAGTGTATATTTGTGATAGCTGGAATGTTCAATAATTCAAGAGAACATCAGCTGCACTTCTGGTCTCTTAGCATGGAAACAAGCACTTCCTGTTTCTGAATGCATTCTGGATATGGGTCTCATAGCTGATGTCTGGCATGTATTTAACAAAGAGAAATGCTATGTTAGCATTCCCTCCTTTTACTGAGGTAACTCTAATTTCTATGTTGAAGGTAGTGTTAGATTTCATACAACCTGAAAAATGTAATTCAAAGATATCTGTAAATCATTTTTCCTTTAAATGTGAGAAAATTCACTGCTCCCAACACACAATTGCTAGAAAACAGAGTAGGTAGCAAAATTAACATAAGACTTGATGTCAGGTCAAGAGATTATCTGGAATTGGAAACTGTGCTTTCAATATTTCAGAGCTGGTATATGGAGAAATCAAGGAAAGAATCTGGGAGTAATATTAGCAAAGAGTGATGTCCTCCCAGTAGTGGAAATATATTATTTTTATCTACCCACTTCAAAATCATCTCTCTAATTTAAAGAGTCTGGGTCCATTCCTTAGTCCTAAAAGCCCACTCTACAGTTCAGAGAAAGGGTAACACACCACTCAGGCAGATGTGCCTATTCTACAATAAATGCATAGGAAGCACACACAATCAGCTTTGGGAAGTGTCCTGACGTGGCTGACAAAGGGCACTTTGTTTGGGAACCAATGTGTATCTCTGCTGTTGTTAGAATGAATGTGTTTTAGGGTTTGTTGGTTTGGAGGAGGATGATAATGTAGTCTGCATTCCAGTTTCCCAGATATTTCTCAGCATTACCTGTGAATAAGGCTTGAATGACAACCATGGCTCCTCACCCCATTTCATGCTGCAGGAATGGGTGAAAACACTTAAGGTATTTGTCAGTGTCCCCTACTAAACCATAGGCACTTGAGGATGAGACTAAAACATATTTAGTATCCAAAATAGTGTTTCTCCTTGAGGCATTAATTAAGGTGGTGGGTATTTATTTATAAGTAAAATTCTGACTTACCTGTAAGCCAGCACTGATCGTGCTGGGGATGTAGCTCAGTGGTAGAGCACTTTCTTAGCATTCACCAGGCTCTAGCATCTATCTCTAGTACTAAAAAAACATATAACAACACTTATAAGCCAAATAAATAAATGTTTAGGTTTAACAAATGGATGAAATCAACTAAAAATACCACAGACTGGTTAAAGAAGAGATAGTTGGTTTTCATAATTCTGGAACCTAAAAACCTAAAGTCAGGATACCAGAGGATTCTGGTCATGGTGAAGCTGGTCTCCTTATTGCTGTGTCCTCACATGGAGGTCAGGAAGCTCTGGAATCTCTTCCTCTTCTTATAAGGGCACTAATCCCACAATTTTGGCCCCACAGTCATGGTCACTTCTCAGCTTAATTACCTTTGGAGGACTGATGCTAAAATATGATCATGTTGGAATTTAGGCCTCAACATATGAATTTTGGTACAGATGTAATTCAATCTATAGAATTCACTATATTTAAAATATGCTTTAAAACTTTCTGAAGACATTTATCTCTGCTACAAGATTTTTGCTTCATAACAATATATGATTAAACAAAAACTCAATGGTGTCCTATTTGCCAAATGTAATTTCACAATGTCTATATTCAGTAAAGTATCTGGGAACAGAAGGATGTGACATTTTAGATAAAATTCATCCTTTTTTGAAAGATGTATTATATCACTTTCATAACATATTCTCTTGGCAAAAAAAGTAAATAGCTTTATCTTTGCTGTCTGAGAGTACCACATAAAGGAAAGGGTGGATAGACATCTCCAAATGTGATTCATGCTATGATTTCATGATGGCAGTAATATTTGACATGTTAAATTGCATTTAAACTCAAAGCAAGTTTTTCTTGATATTCATGAATGATGACATTTATAGAAAATAAAAGAAATAAATGTCTTATTGTTTTGTTTTCTCAGATTTCATAAACATTAATAGAGACTTCTGTATCAATATAAAACTGAGACATAGAGAAGTTTAGATATTGCAAAGTCTAAAGGCTTTAGTGCTCCTGAACTCCAGAATATTTATTTCACCCCAGATTATACACACATAAGAAAAGTGTTACTTTAAAATATATCTATCACATACATGAGATATCTCTCACATATGTACAAATGGAAGAATTTATAACAATTTTAATTTGTGATAATCTTTAATGAAAATCTAATAATGATGTCTGGTTTTACATATCATTCAGTCACAGTCATATACAATATATTTATCAAGTTTTGTATTATGCTTCTTAACTTATTAAAAGAATGATAATTTTCTTCTAAATCAAGTAAATATTTGCTTGGGTGAGCCAATTTGAAAGAAACAAAGACAATTGATCTCTATTTCTGCGTATGTTAACTGGGTCACTTTGGAAACAGCTATTTTATGAGTATAGAGAATAAATAAAATCTGTAATAAATAGGTCAAAATAAATAAATGTATAATGAATTGCATTTTAGTCAATGAAGCACTAAGTATGCATACTTTATCTAATATTTTCCAGAAACTGGAAAGATGTTTCTGTTACTATACTAGTTAAATCAATATTATTTTCTATCTACAACCGTTTGATGTAATATGCCAGCTTTATCTTAATCATCTCAGAGTGTGTCTTTTTAAATAACAGCCACATGGCTTGTGAAAATCTAGACTGAGATTTAAACTTAGAATCTATCTACCTTAATGACACTGCATAATTTATTAAATTAATTGTTTTGATTTATAATTGATTACATTTACACATTATTATGTATACTGGACAGTGCTAATATGGCATGGTACATGGCATACCATTGGAACCAAGTTCATTTAGGAGATTTGAATTATTCTCTGGGAAAGCACCTACTTCCTAACTGAAAATGCATATTTGTTCCATAATTCTAGTAAGAAATCAGACACTGCAAGAGAAAGAAAAAAAATGTATGCAATATGAGCCAATTAAAAAAATAGCTTATGTTTATCATCTTTCTTTTGCTACATAATCAAAGTGAAATGCTCTCTCCTTTGAGCATCCTATATTAGGAATAAGTATGAGTCTATATTAGCACAACTGCTACTTCCATTTCTAAGCTTACCACTCAAATGAACACATCTCTTTTTGTTCTATTATTCCTTTGTAAGCAAATATATTTTGTTATTAAACATTATTTTTTAAATTAAATTACAATTTCTTAAATTCAGGAAACCTATGATTTATATTAAATTTCAGTCTTTGATTCAGGGACATTGTACTCTTTTCTCCCTGGTTAAAGTATATTATGAAATCACTTAATGATTGTTGGTCTTCATATGCATCAGCAAGAGAACATCATGTTTTAGAAACATTCGTAATAAACATCTGGTTGTATTTTATATTTCACAATAATGTGAAGTTGAATCCTATCACTGTTTAATAGCAAATGAATCATAATTTTACTGAGAATTCAGAATGTTATTCAATAAGTGCTCTAGATTTCATATTCGGAATTTTAAAACATGCTTCAGCAGGCTTTGGTAATGTTTGACTCTATAAAGAATATCAATTCCTATTTAACTTAAAGTTTATTATTAATGTCTGAATAAGCAAGAAAATCGCACTTTATTTTTCATTACAATTCAGTACCATGGCATTGAAGTTAGACAATAGGAACTTGGCTTAAAGATTCAGAGAAGGTAATATTACCAGGCATGTAATTCATAAAAGTAGAGCACAATGATGCCTTTTCAAAGACTGACTTTTGTGAACTGGACCTGAATAGTCCTAATGTTCCCAAGATGCTGATTTGGAAACATAAGGGGTTTAGATCACAAAAATGGCATTTTGAAACAAATTTGCCTTTATTCTCTGTGGTCACAGCCTTGGGATATGAATCATTTTCCAAGCAACATTTCAACATAAAGGAAGTGTTTATTACAAGATGGAAAACAAAATATTTGGAACAGAATGATAGGAAGATGTGCATGAAATCATCATTGTAGTGCTTTTAGGAATGTTCTATGGATCACATTTTCCCTCAGTGCAAAATATAAATATATGGATTGGACAAAATTGGCAAGCATTAGAACTCCATGGTTGTATAAGGAGAAAAATGCAGCAAAATTGATTATTGAGAACTTACACTAAAAAGAAAGAAGAAATGTATTCCAAGTGGTTTGCTAATCCCAGCATTTCCTCACCACATCCTTCACGTCAGACAGTTAAACCCTCAAAGTCACATCTCTGTTTTTTCTCCGTTCTTATTAGTTGTACTTGCTGTTCTCTACATCAGTCCCCTATGTCTAGTGCATATAGGTAAAAACAGACAACTAAAGTTTAAAGTTAGAAAATGCAGAATTATGACAATATGATGAAAATGTAAATCATATCAGAGCAATGAAATTAGAAGCTAGAATAACTTTGTTATGTAATCCATTTTTATCTACTGACTGGATGATTAATTAATTCAGAATTTATGGGCCTTTTGCTTTAATTCTTAGGTCAACCAACTATTAGGCAAACAAAATAATCTCCATTCACCTCAATTTTTTCATGACTAGATAGAAGTTGAACTGACAGTCCCAGAGATTCTTTCTAACGAAAAATATTATGAAGTTTTCAAATCACAAAATAAGTTTATGGATTAATCTGAGATTGATTTTAAGTTATAAATATGGTAGAGGACCATTAGGAAATTCTCATCCAAAAAGGTAAAGGATGGCAGAAATGGTAAACTATAATATAAGTAGTAATATGTCTCCTTTTTCCTTTATTAAATATTGCTTAAGAGGGAACTGGTTAAAAATTACTGTACTCTGAAGACAGTATATTTTTAATCAGAAATGATTTGAGATCCTGTCCAGGCTAATGGAGTGAACTGGAAGTAAGTAAAGAAAAAACTGATATTGTTTCCTAACATAAGATTTTGCTCAAATAGTATAGATTTTTGTTAGGATGAGAAGACTATCATAGATAATTTTATTATGGGACTAGAAATATTAAAATGAATGTTAATTTCTTAATTTTCATTTGAAGTAAACACAATTTACTTTTTATAGGGATGAGCTATACTTTTAATTTCTTGAGCATAGTGAATGTTTTTAGTCTATCCAGACATATTTTTAACATGATATAGTTTAGAAGGTTGTTCTATTTTTGAAATACTGGTAAAAATGTCAACACAGACTATATGCTCATTAGTTAGTTGTGCTTTATGAAAGAGTATCCAAATCCTTCAAGAAAATAGGTGTGAAAAACACTTGATACAAGAAAATAAAATAGAATATGATAAGAACACGTGTGTCTCATCACAAGCTCAGCAAGTGGTGTGCTTTAAGATTGCCAAAGGGAAGAACCACAGTTACACCCTGTTCCATTAACTAATCTTCATTTAGCTAAAATTTACTCATTCTCTCCATATTCAATTCTTATTCTCGAATTTAGTAAGCATGAAAAATTATGATTTATTTAGGCTTCTTTCACTTAGGTGGGCTCTGAGCTAACATTATTTTAATTAATTCCCCTCAATATAGTCTTGACCCTCATACTTGAGAACAAGTGGGTGTGTAATGCTACTAAGATTTAGTTCTGAGTATATTTTGGTGTTATTTTTCAGGAGTCCCAATATGGACTGAAAATTGGATGATTCTTAATCTATTTGGATGAAAATATCTCAGGAATCTGTGAAATTTACTGTTCATTTTTCAAGGGGAGATTTAATTTTAATTTTGTTCATTGAGTTCTTTGCATTTCACTGTGAGCTTTTTAATCTTATGGTTGCATATGGTACATATTCTCTTTACATCTAATAAACATAGGGTTATTCACAAGAGCATAGACCCATTCATACATGCATACACATACCTATTTTTGATGCTTCTCAGATTTCCCCATGTGTTTATCTACTTTTTCAAGTCAGTTTAAATTCTGAGGCTTCATTTGTTTTCTTCCTTAAAAGCACTTTGTGAAATACTTCCATGCACAAATCACCAACTGATTTTAGTAGTCAAGATTTATCAAATCTCATCTTGTGTGAAGGTCTGTGCTGTCACCACCTCCTACTGTTGGAGGAAATGTGTGTCATTTCCATTAAGTGCTTTTTGGACACATGGTTGTTAAGGCAAGGCATATTGTCAAAATAGGGTCAGACTTCAAGCTCTATTATATTTCATTGATTTGAAATCTAACCTGTAAACCTTTAGAACTTTTTAATGTTTTGCCTTTTTGCTTTTCCTGATTATTGTGAATGTATGCCCCAGGATTTATAGTAAGCTCTGTGTGCTGTGCATATGATTTTAATCATCAGTGGACAGACTGTTATCTTTGTGTGTAGATGACCTACACACTACATATTATACATTACATATTAATGATATGTAATCATTGCCATTGACCTTCAATGTCAAGGCATTACTCAAACTGCAAGAAAGATTTAGTCCTGATCATGGAGTGGGGTGGGGGGTCATTGCACTTCTTTTGCCTTCTTGAATCCCTCTATTGTTACTTTTGATGTGAAAAGACAGAAAGGTCAGAGGAGGGTTTGCCTGGGGACTCAAAACTAGTAGAAAAAATAAGACAAAGGTGCAGGTGGATGAGGGGATTAAAAGAATGCAATACAGAAGAATGATGCATTTTCAAGCGCTCAACAACAAATCTACTTCAACCTTTGCCTTGGGTATCTCAGAAGCACTTAAATCTGCTTTCAAATACTTCCCTAGTTCTTCTGGAATATAGAGCTCCTGAGTGCAGAAACAAGAACAGAAGCTGCTTAAGAGCTGTTCTTGCATTGTGCCAGATAGCAGTTCTACCTACCTTCTTGGAAATGTCTTGAGTCTCCTGTGTTATTTGGTTCTACATAAGAACTACCATCCTCAAATGAATATGTATAAGTAAAATCCTCTGGTGAGAAAAATTAATTACACTAAATGAGGATGATCTATCTTTGTTTAGCACCCTGTTTTGGTAGACCGACCCACTGAGAACGAATGGTGCAGACTGTGCCACAGAGCTCTAGGAATCAGACCCATGAATGAGCATTGTGGACTTAAAATGTACCCATTGGCATTGCCCCACCCTGGCCAGGACCTCAGCTCTTCCTATTTATCATATTAATAACAAAATATTTCTTAATTTTATCTTATATAATAAAATACAGACTTCTAGTGAAAATGTTTCTGTGCAAAATATCACACTGGAGTTTTCCCTGAAGGCTTCTCTGGTAATTAGATATATTTCTTTATCTCTTGAAAGAGGCTCACAGAGAACCCTGTGTGCAAGCCAATTACATTTTACCAAGCACACTGAAACATGAACTGACTGGATTTCTTTCATTTGGAAACTAGACTGTTTGAGAGCAAGAACTGGGTGTTAACACCAAGCCCTATGCTTCTCACATATCAGACACCCAAAACACTTTGAACGAACTGTTTTTTATGTGTTTCACAGGGCCCTCTTTATATTTTGAATTTTTAATGGGAACACTATTTCTGAACAGTATTTCCAAAAGTCTGTGGTTATGTTTTCCTTCACTGAGAAAATTTCTACTGTAGATCTTTCAAATTCTGTAATAAACAACTGCTCAAAGGGGCAGGCAAAGAGCCCAGTGCTGAACTGTATCCTGAATCATTCCTCAGGTTTTCCTTGTATTTGGCACTTCTGTGCTCCTGCTCATCCTATGACTGAGGCATATCTCTGTGAATGCTATCTTCTCACTGATTCTTTGCAGCTAACTATGCCACATAAATTTTCAGTATGTCTTCTGTTCAGCTTGCAAAGCTCCAGCCAGTACATTCTGAAATTGGCAATCGGAGATGTAAACATAATTTCATCCACAAGAAATCTGTACAAGCACTCTTCTCTGTCTTCTGAAGTTTTGCCTCTCCCTTCCCCCAGTCTAGTATCATTGTTAACATAATTCATTGGGGAGAAAAAAGTGAATTATTTTAGTGAATTTATCATATGTTCTTTAAGACGTTGTATATCCTGTCTGGTGTTTTTCTTTCTTTTTTTTTTCTGTTTTTGAGGAGAGATGGAGAAATTTCAATGAAGAAATTATAACTGCATCGTTTTAAAAATAAAGTCTTCGAAAAAAGTGACATTGAAACAAATGATTCCTTCTGAAAGATTATGGTCATCTATTCACAATGTAACCTACAGACAAGAAGCAAATAGCTAGTAGATAAAGAAGCCAGAATTACTCAACAATGTGGCAAATACCTAGCTATCTTATTCTCATTAGTCTTGCTACTTGGTTAAATTTGTAATAGACACATAATGCATTTGTTTCTCCATTGAATTTTGTAATTTAGAAATACATATATTGTAAAAGATTGTCACAGAATACAAGGAAGCCTTGTGGACTCCTGCTGGACTCACTGTCCACTCCTCACCTCCCTGTTTCAGTACCACTCTTACAGAACTATAGATGGATAGAATTTCTTACAGAATTACAACATGACTCAATTTGCTACAACTTACTTTTTCTTTTATTATCCCCAACTACAAAGACAATTCCACTTCCATGCCACCTAAAATACCAACTTTAGACAACATGAACATGCAAGAAATTGAAAAAGAATTCTTAAAGGAAACAGTTATTTTTTCCCTCAAGTTTAAATTCAGTCAGGGCTCTTTATAAAGGGTGGTTTCACTTACTGGCCAACAGAAGGACCAGCAGTAATCAAAGCAAAGTAATGAAGCTGTTTACATTAAACAAGTATGGCTTGTGGAACATAATAAAAATGCAAATACTTTGTTCTCTCATTTAAAATGGAATTTAGTGGAGGAAACCTTTATTCTACCTTGAAGAGATGGTTTAGTCATATTTCACCCTTAAGTGTCTGTGGACATTTGTATGTCTGAATATTTTCTAAATAAAATGTGATGGTCTGAAAACTATTAATTGGACCAAGGATCATATTCAAGTAGCATACACACACACACACACACACACACACACACACACAGAATATATTTCTTTTTACATTTAACAAATCTTTTCCTTATTTTATTGTCTTCTGCTCAAACATGATTTCAATTTCTGTACTTTATTTGTTCTGTTCTGATCTCAGTTACTTTACTTTCTTGGTCTTTGCTTCATGACCCTGTTATCTCTGTGTAAAACTTATTGGTTTCCTGTGTGGAACTGAGAGGCAAATTCTCTTCATATGGCAGCAGAAAAGACAGGGTAAGACAAGACAGTGTATAGAAAACTGATGAGTTGTTTTCAAAATACAAAAACAGAGATCAGATTTGACAAAGAGGCAATAAGGACTCTCTCTACATTCTAAAGCAACAAAGGTTTAATTCCATTAGGTTTTTTGTTTTTTGTTTTTTCATTCTTAATAAGTTTTATTTTTTTAATTTTTTTAATTATTTTTTTATTCACATGTGCATACATTATTTGGGTTGTTTCTCTCCCCTGCTCCCCTTTCCCACCCTCTCCTCTCTTCCCCCTCAGGTCCTGCTCTGCCTTTATCACTAATTTTGCTAAAGAAAAGACACAACCTTAATAAGGAAGACAAAGCGTTTTTGCTAGTTGAGTTGAGGATAGCTATACAGAAATATTCCTAGCATTGCTTTTGTGTACACATGTTATGACCCATTAGGTTTTAATTGGAACTCGTATTTGAGCCCTTCAGCCTTTCATACTTAGGAAAATTTACTCTCAATAATGCTAGTAAAGTTCTGTTAAAGACTTACTGGCACTACAAAAAGTATGGAAAATAAATCAAAGTCCTTTATTAATAATTTTGCATAGCATCTAGTAAAAATTTTAAAAGGTGTTATGATATAAAGTAATTTATAAAACATAAGTGAGATTCCCTGATGTTGATGGTACAGCATGTAAGTTATAACACAAGATCTTTCCATCTCTTTTCTATCTTACTGGCATTTCAGGAACACAAAAGACATACTGGACTGTAAGAAGTAATTGTGAATGTGTTACCACAATGAAATAGACTTCCTATCTCCTGTTTCTCTGTGATCATAAAGCAGGCAAAAATCCATAGATCCATTTTTGAAAACAGAAAATTCACAACGACTATATATTTAAAATATTTTTTGAAATAAATTATAATTGTATCCTTTCTAAAATATGACTATGATAAGATTATTATTTTTCTTATAATGTGTGGAATTTCAAGAGTTTATTTACTCACACTAAGAAGTTTCTTCCATTCTTTCCTTATTTGGTTAAAAGAAAGGGCACCTCTATAAAAGTTGAATATCTCTTAGCCAAGATACATGAGGCAGGTGCATCTGGGTTTTCAGATTTTTTTTCTCTAATTTTGGAATATGTTCACATACTAATGAGGTATATGGCTGCTGGAGCTCCAGGTTAAGCATGGAGTTCATTGATGCATTAGAAGCACCCATACAGAGCCTGGAGGTAATTTTATATATAACATGTTCAGTTCAGGCAAATTGACTGTGACCTGTTAGCCTGAGGTCAGGTTTGGTATTTTTAATTTGTGACATGTTGGTACTTTAAAAGTTTCGGATTTTGGAACATTTCAGATTTCTGATTTCAGACTGAGGTTGCTAAATCTTTTTTAAGCTAGAATTTTCTGAGCTCCCCACGAATCAAATAAATACATTGACTATTCTCTAGCTTTTCTTTTTTTTATGTTCAGAAGCCAAGTAGCTATTTCATTTAACTGATTTAGACTATTGAAAAATTCTTAAACTTGAAGAGATATACTTTGCACTGAAATTTTTACCTAATTCTTTAAGCACTGAAATTTACATTTAAATGTAGGTTTACTGTAGAAGAAGAATTCCGTAAGAAGTCTACAATGAGTGGCAGGGGAGAAAGAGAAGAGGGATTCAAGTGAATCATGTGAAAATGTATTGTGTATATTAAAACAAAAGAAAGATTCCAACTCCCTCATATTTACTGATAGATCAGATGGAATGAGGATAATAAATTTTTCATTGCATATGGCAACAGTGGAGATTAACTTTAACCTGGGAGATAGTGGACTTGATCTCATTTTTGGGTGTTCAACTAGAATTTGAGTGATTTCTGTTCACAAGAAAATTGGATGTGATCATGCCAAAGAACAAAAGCAACTTAAATCAAGAGATAAATATATAAAGAGGGACCAGAAAATTGGGGCAGGGTATAATGGATATGTGGACTCCAAGGAGAATTTTAAAATGATACAGACATGTGTCATCTTTGAATGCTGATACAAATGCTCTAACAAATAAGAAAAATAGTGTAGCTTATTTCTGGAATAACAGAAATTACATAAGTGAAAATTGTCTAAAAAGTGGAGTGTGTAGACAGATATGGGAAGAGTGGGTATTCCAATTTTTAAGATATTTTGAAGGAACTGGGGGTGGAACTCAGGGCTTCAAACTTGTGATGCAGGCTCTCTACTGCTTGAGCCACACCTCCAGTCCATTTTACTTTGGTTATTTTGGAGATGGAATCTGGAGAACTTTGTGTCTGGGTTAGCATCTAACTGTGATCCTTCTGATCTCAGCCTCCTAAGTAGCCCACTAGGTATTCCATTTCAGCAAAAGGAAAATCAATGTTTATGGGTACAGCCAAGGGTGAAAGACTTTATATAGCAAGGTTAATAATTCCTTTTTAGTTGTTTTTACATTTCCTTGGTGAAATAAATAAAGGACAATATCTGTGAGTATGAAAGGAATAAGTGATGGTTTAAAAAGAGACTATTGAATAGCTAAGCCATGGAAACAAACAAGATGCCCCACTCATGAAAAAAATGGATTAAGAAAATGTGCTATTTATACACAATGGAATCTTATTCAGCCACAAAAAACAATGAAATTTTGACATTTGCAAGTAAATGGATACAACTGGAGAATATCATCTTAAGTGAAGCTAGTGAGGCTCAGAAGGCCAAAAGTCACATGTTTTCTCACATATATGTAATATATGTAATATATTATATTATATATATAATATAGATCTAATGAAAATAGAGCAATATTATGAAAAACAGGTCACAAAATGGGAGAGGGGTAGGGTAAAAGAAGGATACAAAGAAGACAAATATGGTTGATATATCCTTTAGACAAGAATGAATATAAAACTCTTAAATCAGATGAAACCACCGTAAGAAAGGGACTAAAGCAGAATGAAGAAAAATAGAGGAGATGAATCAATTGGGTTATAATACATATACATATATATATATATATACATATATATGGAAATTTCACAGAGAAACTCATTGTGTAGCTACCTTTATCTGAAATAGGTCATCTTTTTCTTTCTTTTTTCTTCTACAAAATTGGAGAACAAGGGGGTAGAGCAGGTCCTGCTTGGGGAGGTTTGTACCAGTGGGATGGAAGGGTGTAGGAGGGTGAATATAGAGCAAATACTGTGTACACACATATGTAAATGGTTAAATGATACCTGTTGATGCAAAACTGTGTGCATATGTATGTAAATGCAAAAATGATACTTGTTGAAACTATTGCAAGAAGGGGGGAAGGAAGAATAAAAGACAGGGGTGGAGGGGGTGAATTCAAGTATGATACTTTTGGGATGTTGTAATAACCATCGTAAATGCCACAATGTGCCCCCACCCAGTAAAACAACAAAAAGTCGACAAAGACCTTGCTTTGATATAATTGCCCTTAACACAAAAGAAGAAAGGGCTTTGCAAGACAAACACTGTTTTCAAATAACACCGAAGTATTTTCCTTCTAGAATGTTATTTACTGATATAGATAGATAGATAGATAGATAGATAGATAGATAGATAAAGTAGTGCCAAAACTTCATTTCAGAATGCCATTTGAAGAGAAAGATTAGATGATTTTTTTCATAAAATTCAAGCCATTTGCTTGCCTAATTTGGTTGTTGCCATGAAACTTTTAAATCTTGTCTTTAAAATAAGACAGAGAGCATAGAGGCAGAGAAATTGAGAGAGATGAGAGAGAGACAGAGACAGAGAGGGACTAAATGTCTATACTTTTTTGAATCTCAGGTATTGTAAAAATTGTTTATAGACACACACATGCAAGTGCACACACACAGTCACAAACACACACACATATGTACATATACATAGAGAGATAACACATTTGATTTCTCCTTACAACTATTTTATTATAATTTGAAAGTTGTAAAATGAATTAATACATATACTCGTAATTCCATAATTTGTAAGTAAATTTTATGAGGTAGAATTTGTGCCTAAACTTGGAGAATGTAATTACTTAATATATATTAGAACCTTAAATATACAAATATGTGTGGGGTTTTTAACTTTTAATTGGCCACATATTGTTTGATGTCATATCTATACAAATATACACCTATATAAACTCATATATGCATATATGGAAGACTGTTTATATACTAAGTTTCGTAATGAACCAAAATTCCTGTTCATCTAAGAAAGATTTGAAGACATTCTGGCTGGCCCAAAGACAAGGGGTGCTTCTGAACAATTATATTGAAAGGTTACACCTTGTTGTTATCTATGAGGTTCCCAAAGACAGAATGTAGGTATCACTTAGTTATCTTTGTCTTCAGTTCCAGATATTCTATTTGAGCAATGCCATTGATTTTGACATTTCTTTCAGTTTTTATTTATATGTTTATGTTATAATACTATTTTATTTTACAGAATAGTGGATTTCATTGACATTTTCATACATGTATATAATGTACTTTGATCTTACTCACCCCATCATCTAACATTTCTTATAAACTGACTTTAAATTACAACCTGATTACCCAAACTGCCAATCCCAAACCCTGAGTTTTCTCATTTTCTCAAAGAAATCATGCAGCTTACACTCGCCCCTTGCCCATGGTCACTTTGTTCTCAGGTGTTTTTCATATGAGATCTTCACTATGACAAACTGTGGCCTGATATCACAGCTTCAGTCTCACAATCAGAGTTCCTTACTTTAATGATTTGTCTTCTGAAGCATATATCTATTAAAAAGAAGGGTGCATATGTTGATGTTTACCCAGATTGAATACAGGGAGTATTTTATTTGCCTTTCACTTTGATTTAGTTTAAGAAACTATTTATTCCAAATACCTGTTTTCTCTGTTCTGCACAAGTCTTATAATAAAGCAACCACATTCTGTGACAAAATGAAGAATTTGCAAACACTTTTTGACATCCTTGTTTAGTACATATCTTATAAAACAGATTAGTTTGGGCTTTGATTGAGAGAACTCATCTTGCAGTCATGTTTCAAAGTGGATGCCTTCCTGTAAAAGTACTACACTTTATTTAAAATCATTCAAATGCAATTCCCAATCTGGAGCTGCAACTGACCTCCTTGGTAGCACGGAGGTGTGTCTCATTTCTTGTCTGCATGGGGCTTTGTAGTTGTCTCCTGTTTCAAGTATTCATTGATGCAATTGTTTGTTCAGATGTCTGTGGCTTTCATGATCTTGAGCAAACATAGATGAAAGATTATATTGCCCATTCTCCTTTCATAGCAATGGTTGCATGATATATTGTCAATGTACAATGATCTTGAGAAAATCAAGACCACTATTCCTTTAAGTCTCACATAAAAATGCATTTTGAGAAAAAAATAAGTTATTCACATATGTGTGTGAGAATTTTTAATAATGGATGGACAGTTTATGAAACTCAAGTCAATGTATATGATTGAAATTTTATGATTACTTCTTCTTTGCAAAATTAATTTCATTTCAATGAAATTTTGCCAAGATATTTGAGAATTCAAGGTACCACCTAAATAACAATTGAAAAAAATACTGCAGCTAAACAAAAAGAAACAAAAATTAGCAGAGAATCACAAAGAATGTGGAATTGGTTGTCAATGTAGTTGTTAAATAAAATTTATAGACTGAGATACTGCAGTAGCCCCCGACCAAAATGGAGCCAGTTGTGCTAAAGTTCTAAGTTACCAAACAAAAACTAGATTGCTTCACCTCCTGAGAGCAAAGAGAAGAAAACAATAGCCATATTCCCAAACAGGCAAGCTTTAGCTTTCATAATAAAGAAGTCTCCTCTGCTTTCTATTTTTTTAAAAAAGTAATCTGAAGTAATCTATTTTTAACCAGTCCATTTTTGTGTTATGGTATTCATTTCTGCTAATGCTACTTCCTAAAAACCAACTGTTCTGCCATGCCCAGAGGACCTCTTTCAAAATCTTTACATTAGACACTTCTTAATTTAGGAATTATTAATACAAGCCATTTAATCTTTAGAGTAAGTTTATGGTAATTTTATGTTTAGATGTAGTTTTGCATGCATAAAAGTAGCTTTCTTTTTAATGACAAATAAAATATTAAAGTGCAATAAAGTAATCTTGATAACATGTTGTTGTTACTTTATACCATTTATTATTTGATTCCCCAAAGGTTTATGGTTGGCTCAGTGGGAACTTAAAACTAATTGCTTCTATATAAAATTTAAGGCATAAATGTAAAAAATCAGAATAAAATATGCCCATGCAATATTAATAAATTTTCTATTATCACAGGTCATGCTTTGTTGTAGTACTTTTAAACTCTATGATAAAGATATTTTACATAAGCTTTGCTTGAACACTCATTTATTTTGTCAAGGTTCATGGAAAAATGGAAGATAAAGAATTGGCCATTTTAACAAAATGTTCAAGGCTTAGTTGTAGTCTATCAATATAAAGATGACACATATTTACTACTTAATAATAAAGATCACATTACCAGGAAAAAGGAGGATATGATTGAAGAAAAACTTACTTTTTAGAAAGGCAATAACATTCAGTATCATGAAGGCTGTAGCAGATAGTATGCTATAGTATATCTTGCTTTTATTTTTCATAGAATGCTATTTCTACTTCTGATAGTAAATTCATTATTAGTAATCAAGATCACTAGAATATAATATTTATATATGCATATATAATTATTCTTGTTAGTTTAAAAATCTTTCTAATTTGCCATTTATTATTTCTCTATATACTGTACTAGAAGACTTTGTATTTAGAAAGTGCTACTGATTCTTGTTTTCAATTTTTTAATTAGAATACATTCATTGTAAAGGAGATATTCATTGTGACAATTCCAAGTAAGCTTATATTGTACATTGGTTATGTCACCACCACAGTTTCTTCCCCTCAACCCCATCCTCTCCTCATTTAAAACAATTACAAGAGGTTTCTTTGTTCTATTTCATATAAGTATATGAAGTCAACCAACCATATATGTTCACCTTGATCCCTTTCATTCACCATCCCCCCTCACACAAGTACCCCCACATACAGTGTACCTATTTTTTAGTCCTGTCTTTTGATATTAATATTTAAGTCAATCTTCAAAGGAGTTTCTCAATGTATCCTTGCTGTGAGTGTACTTTACTTTGGTCTGTCCAACACTTTCCATTACTCTCTTTCACCCTTTTACCTCCCACCCCCTACTTTCAACAGCTTTCAATACATATCCTAATATCCTCTACCTTCACTGATGTTATATTTTACAATATTGTTGATTCTTTATCATTCTCTTTTCCTTTTTCTCCTTCACCAAGATTCATAGAGTAGTTGCACTGTTACAAACATGTTCTACACATGAGTTTGTATGAAAGCAGATTTGTTTTTGTGTATGTGTTTATCTTTTGGATTTATCTTCCACATATGAGAGAAAACATGTGGCTTTTGTCTTTCTGAATCTGGCTTATTTCACTTAACACAAAGTCCTCCAGTTGCATCCATTTACCTTCAAACACATATTGTCATAATTCCCTATGTCTAGTAAAACTGCACCACTACTAGTTCTTTAGGTACTCAGTGAGGAAATAAATATAGCATTAGTGAAAGAAAGATTCACCATAAATTTCCATAGACTCTGATGGAATGAATGTGGATTCAGTGGATCTGTAGTGAATTCATAAAAGTCTGAGGCTTCTGATAGTTGGAGGTATAGCATATTACTAGACAACTTTGCTGAATTAGAGTAACATGGAGTATTTTTAAGTAAAGAGCAAACCATATCCCATAAAAAGTACTTTGTCTTATCAAATTTAAATGTGATAACAAGGGATTACCAAAATGGGAGAATAAAGACCAGTATTTTCTTCTGAGGAAAAGGCAGATATGGTCAAAAAATAAGGAATAGCATAAACAGTTTATGGCACAAAATTCAATAATACAGGTGTAACAGACAAATTTCTACATGACATAACTAATGAAAACTGACAGAAGAAATTTTAAATGCTCAAGGAGACCTGTAATAATGTCTAAATCAAAATAACAATTTAAAATATCCCCTACAAAAAAAGCCCTGACCAAGAATTCTTCACTCATGAAATCTACTAACCTTTCTGAGAAAGACTACCACAAATCCTTCACATACACTTCTAGAAGAATTGAAGTAAAAGGAATTCTTCAAACATATTCTACAAGTCTGATAAAAGCAATATATGATGTTAAAAAAAAGCAGCAACAACGAAATTAAAACATACCAACCAAAGTCTTTGACAAATACTAGTGAGCAAAATGTAGCCACATTTAAGACCAATACAGCAAAACTCAATGCTGTATATCTAGAAATGAAAGGGTGAAATTGCTGCCTCTTAATTAACACCGATTAATTGTTCAAAGTTTGGCTCTGGTATTTCCATGCTTGCATATAATATATCTTGATCAAATTCATCTCTCTATTACTCTCTTATCCTGCCTCCTGCCCCTTTTAAAACAATTGAACAGGTTTCACTCTTCTATTTTCATACAAGATCTACCTACTTTGATCATATTCATCCCCCTTCTCCTTCTCCTTTCACCCTCCTACTGGTTGCTATCCCCAAACAGTCTGCTTTTTCTATGTTCTACCAATGCGATAATGGCAAACCCAAACATACCTATCAGCAATGACTGCAAAAGCAACCTGACTACATAGTCACAGTTGGCAACCTGATAGAAATGTTTATTCAGGCAGGCTTTTGGATGAAGATTTTAAGTCAGTCTCCACAAGACTTTGCCAGCCTTATTTCCCTCTTTCCAACTATAAGCAAATTATAGTGTGAGTCAGCTTTTGATTGGTCTATGTTAAATGGGAAAGAATTATATTGATTTTTATATTATGTGAAAAAGAATGTATCTACACTAGATCATAGAAAATGCTAAACTAACACTGGACATCCCCTTTGCCTGAATGGATTAAGCACTTACAGTCTGCTAATTTCCTGGTATATCACAAAACTTTATGTTCCCAAACTGGTGAATGCATCAACATGTTATTTACCTTTAATTTCAGATAAAATCACTTTATGTCTGCCAAATGCCAAGAACAAAAAAAACTCCAGAAAGGGCAAAATCCCTGTTAAGCCTGCCCAGCATAAGATTGTCCTGTGTGGTTGTATATGGATCATATTTATCTTTATGTTTTTTTAATTTTTATTAGTGTATAATATTATGGGGATACACTGCAAAACTTACATGCTTGTATTTACCTTGTGTGTGAGCCAAACATTAGATAAATGTAGCCTATCTTTTAATTTCACATATATTATCACTACAACTTCATCCCAGAAAGCCTGAAATGAGTTTTAATACTTAGTTGTATCTTTCTGAATAAACTTTATAACTGTGTTGTGGAGCTTAAAACAACAACCAAAATGCTTTAAAAATGGTAGATGTAGTTTCACTATCATTTTTAAACCAGTTTGTATCTTCCTCCTTTGTTTTCCTCATTTGTCATATTAGATAGGACATCATTTTTTCAACCTTTTCAGGTAAAATTATTAGAATTTGTGAAAGGATAGATAACTCTTTCCTATTTGATGTCACAGTTCATTATTAATGTCAACTTTTATTTCTATAATTCATATAACCTCAAATTAAACTATTAAACCTGCATTCAGTACCCTCTTTTGTGATGAATCAATTTAGAAATTCCATTTTACAAGGAGAGTGGGGCTGAGTGATGTGCACTGCTGAGATGAAGCAATCATTTATTACCTACTTACCTGATCCTGAGGACATTGTTTTAGACCTTGGCTATGCAAAGCCACAGAGCACATTATACATTACCTACAAGAAAAACGATAAACATATACATAGTAACAGAGGCATAAGCATAGATATCAAGAACATTATATAAATTAAACATAGATATCAAGAACATTATATAAATATAATTATAAGTTTGGGAATAAATGTGAAATGCAATACAGATATAGATAATGCATATATGGATATGAATATGAATATAGGTCATGTAAGCTGACATATCATTATAGATGATGACTATGAAGATCAATCAAATGGTCTAAGAAGTTGGAGAAACATGGAGGCTGGCCATTTATAATGACAATCTTCCTTTTACAAAATGTTTTCTGCCATTCTGAAGTAGTGTTGCTAAGGTAAATAATATGAAAATGACAATTACTAAGAGTATTACAAAATTTCAAATAACTATTGAAATTCACATTTGTTATTCTTTCAAATTGTGAAAAAAGATGTCTCTACTCCTAAAAAGTAATTCTATTTGGCTTTTTAATTGCAAAACTTCATTATACATATTTGTCTATATCTTTTTCTCTGTCTGCTTCCAAATATAGAAACTTTGTTTATAATATTATATTATTTAAGAAATATCTAATTAATTTAATCCAAATGATTTTAACTTAAATTACAAAGTCTCATTACAAAAAAGTTGAAGAAAACAATTACAATAAACTTAGAAAATAATACATATAAAATCTAAGTTATCAGTTACATAAAATACCATATTATGAAATTATGAAGAAGATTGCAAATTTAGAATTAATTTTAAGTCATCACTTCAGATGCCCCTGAAATTTTATTTCTGAAAATATGCTGACAAATCAAGCAATGCCATCCTAGCCTGATCTAGGTAAGCCATTCTAAAAATAAGTGCAAATGGTTGGCCTTCAATTGCTTATTTATTAACTAGGAATCTGAAGTCCTTTCTTAAGATGAAATCTGTACAGCCAAGAGAAGTAAAGTTATGAGGAACAAAGAAATTTTAGAGCCAATAGTGTCATTGAGGATGAAAGGAATTGAATCACATGTTGGTAATGTGTTTGCTATTCGGGACTTAAAAGTTGTGTACAATTCTTCAGCATGTCATCCATCAAAATCTGGCATTATAGAGTTAGAATGTGCAAGAATTAAAAACCTTGTATTTACTGGCAATCAACAGGCATGAACAACATCCATCAAAAGTGGACAGAGATGCAGAATAAACCAGAAGTGGCAGAAATAAATACACATGCTGTTTTTAATGTGTTAGTTCAATGTGAGAGATAGTATTTATTTTGCTTAATATTTATTTTTCCTGAATTTGAGAACTGTAGATATAAACAAGTAGATAAGATAGTTGAAAAAATTAATTTTAATATGTTATGGAAAGTAAGTGGTTTACAAAATATATGTGGGTTCAAAAAGCCAAAATAAGTGGCTCTAAATAGATAGTAATTAACAATTTAGGGCATTGTGGAAGATACAAGAAGTGCTTCTTTTTGTTAAAAAAAGATGATCTTAGTTTTGCTAGACTTACTTACATTTGACTTTAGTGTTGTTTTAATTTTGAAAACTATATTATTGGTTCAACATCATGTTAAGTGGAAGCAATGATTGAACAAAGTTGCTCCACTGTAAGTAAAAACTAGTGAGCTTACAGAGGCAGAAAGGAAAGGGAAGAAAATGAGAAGACAAATGAGTTTAGATCCCTGATCTGACACAATTTGTCACCTTCTGCATTTCCATTATTACCTTAAATTTTGCCTCTGAAGCCTCTAAGATAAGGTTAGTGACATTCGAAAAGGATAAATAAATGAGTAAAACAAGTTAACTTATAAAAAACTCCAGTGACATTTTTCATGTGACTTTCAAATCTCAGTACTCTTAGAAAGTTGCCACTAAAATTCAATGCCAGAATTCACACAAAGGGCACTGAATTGTTATTGCATCATTGGTAGTTTTTGAAGTAAGTCTTGCATATGAGCAATTCTATAACAGAATTATATGAATTTATAAGTGATTGAATAACAGAATTACAAATGACATTAGTAGACTTTACTATCTGTCATGGATTTACATATTATTATATTATGTATGATTTAAGTGCACACTAAATAATATTTTTGTGAAATTGAAACTGAAGATAGACCTACAGTAAGACAAAAATGAACCTAAGATGTTAAACACACCATTTTGAAGAAATTGTATTGAGGGGAGTATAGTCTTCCTCAGTCTAAAGAGAAAGAACAGCATTTATTGAAGATCCTCTTCCTGAATAAGACAGTCTTCTACTTCAGGAAATAACCCATGTCAATGAAAGCACTGACTCATAATCACTATTCTAGGGCTATTGTATACTACAAATAAGTTATTTTATAATTGTATATTCGGAAGTTATTTCTAATTGATTATTTAAAACCAACTGTAACATGAAGAAGATAAATACTACTTTCCAAGCAACTTATAATTGACACAATGCTTTCCAAATAAAAATATATGTGATATGTCTGACTTGTCTAACACATAGTTGGTGCTTAGTGAGTGCTAATCCTTGAAGATAGGGGTACAACTTAGTAGCAGAGCACAGGCCTAGCACACAGGACATCTTGGTTCATCCCTAGCACCTAAAAGAAAAAAATAGTGGCACCTTCATGTTGCTTGCTTTTTAAACCTAAATTATAAAATACACAATATGTCTCCTTCAGCCTTCTTAGTGTACTCTACTGTGCCAGTCATAGAGAGAGCTTCTTACATCTAGGTATTCCAGTATTTGTTTAATAAAATTTATGAAGCAATTAATGTTGTTGAGAACATGATAAACTCAAAAGATTGCGTCCTTGTTTTTAAGTGCTCATGAGCAAAATCTTGTGAAAACTACATTGGTGTTCTGAAATATTTTATTATTATAATTACTGTTATGCTATTATTTCAAAAAGGAAAGTCTATGTATGATTCAGCAATACAACTCTCTCAGAATATACCCAAAGAAATGTAAGGTATGTTACAATAACGGCACCTGCACACCCATGTTTAATGCAGCACTATTCACAAGAGTTAAGCAATGGAAAGAGACAAGATGCCCCACTACTGACAAATGGATTAAGAAAGTATGGCATTTATACACAATAGAATTTTATTCAGCCATGAAGAAGAAGGAAATTTTATAGTTTGCAGATAAATATGTGGAACTGGAGAACATCATCTTAACTGAAGTTAGCCAGGCTCAGAAGGTCAAAAGCCACATGTTTTCTCTCATATGTGGAATATAGACCTAATACAAATACAGCAATATTATAGAAAAACAGGTCATGCAAAGAGGAGGTCACATAGATGAAAAGGAGGATAAAAGAAGGAAGTGAAGAGGGTGGTTAATGTACTTCCTATAGAAGAATGGATATATAATTTTTAAACCTCTTGTATTTGCCATAAGAAAGAGACATACATAGAAAGGAGAAAAATAAAGGAGAGGAACCAATTCAGGTTATAACACAGATATACATGGAAATATCACAAGGATGTATATAGATAGATAGATAGATAATGGATGTATATGTAATACATATGTAATGGAAATGTCACAGCTCCCTGTATAGCTCTCTTAAACAAACAAAAATATATTCTTTTTTACAAAATTAGAGTACAGGAAGGCAGAATTGGTCCTGTCTGGGGAGCAGATAGCAGTGGAAATGGGGAGAATGTAAGAAAAGTGTGTAGGATGGTGAATATGGTGCAAATAATGACTACACATATATGTAAATGAAAAAATGAGACCTGCTAAAACTTCCAGGAATGGGGAGAGTGTGGATAGAAAAGAATGATGGAGGGGTGAATTCAACTATGATATATTTGATATATTATGAGAACTTTTGTAAATGCCACAACATACCCCCAGCAGAACAATAAGAAAAAGAATGAAATTGAGATCAGGATTTCAATAGTAAGATTGAGAGTAATGGAATAAGTTTGCATTGGTATTTGTAAGGAGTTGAAGGCTCTAAAGATGAAATGAAATTATACTTAACAATGTAAGTCCAGTTGGAAAGCAGTAAAATTTATTTGCTAATTTTATAAATTTTATAAATTGTATTTATTACATTACTCTTGTTGAACTGTTACAAAAACAATTGCTTCATATGTAGCTGGCAAAGGTGAGAACAGTATAGGATAGCAAGGAAGCAAGTCGGCCTTCTAGTGACTTCCCCAAAAAGACTAAGCCAGTATAGAATCACAGGATTGTTACCTACATTATCATTTACAGAACTGCCAAGGCAACAGGAGCATTTCATTTTTGGTTTATGAAAAATAACACCTGGAAGTGAGTGCTTTTCCTAAAATGGTGAAGCTAAGCCTCTTTGGTCTGGGGTGTGCTGCCTTTAATACTTATTTTAAATACAGCCTCCATTTAAGGCTTTGAGGCCATTTTCCTTATCATGGAACTCTAAGAAAAGTTTTGCCTGACTCCACTTTATTGCTTTACTTAGTTTCAATAAACTTCTGTATTGTACTATACATTCAAGTTTCTTCCTCAACAATTATTCCTGTTATCGTTGCTAGTGCTTTGGTTGGAAATTTTCACAAGTTTTGAGCAACTCCAACTTCTCACTCCAGTGCTATCTTTTAGAGAAGCTTTGGAGACTGAACAATAGCAAACCATGTCTGAATTGCAGACACCAGTGTTTTGATCAAAGATTTTATCCCCTTTGGATGTACAATGAAAGATTTTGGAAATATGTACAACTTTGAATTACACAAACTCGAGCTATGTCAAAACTTGTGAGTATCAACAATCATCAGTAATATTGGGCGTGTGGGACCCCACGCCCAGTGGTGTATAGGGTACATGTTATTTGAGACACAATTATTGCACACTACTGTGACTTAATTGAAACTGTTTCAATGACTGAAAGACATAAAATAACCTTGGAACTTGTAGTATCCTGAGTCTTGGGTAATATTAGAGAAGTATTCAATTAAGGGAGGAGTGCTGAGCAGAGCTTCATAATAAAACGGAAATGGTGAATGAAGGAATATGTTACAGTGAGGAAGAACACAGTGAGGGTTTCATTGGGACACAGCTGCTTTTGGAGATACCTGTGGATCTGTGGCATCTTATTTCACACATTGGAGGTTTGTTCTCAATTTTTCAGTTTGTGAGGAACTGTTTGTTTTGTTTACAAGAATTTATTTAATTGCAGAAATGGAATTATTTTAAAACATATGTATTTTAGTGCATTTTATTGCACTTTATAAATGTTTTCTCAAAAGACATTCACTCTTTCCCCATCTCCAAATTAAACCTCAAACTCCGTCTTTTACTATAACCCAATATTGTATTTCTCTTTAGGTCATTAACAATAATGAGATATCAAGAGAAAAAAAAGACATTATGTTCAATTTCTCCCAGTTGAGTTTGTAATGCTGTCTGCTGCTATTGATTTTCAATTGTAAATGCATGTTGCAGCTACAGTGCCTGTGCACTCACTTGGAGCTCATCGACTCACACGCTCTTCCAGCTTGTCACAACTCTCCTCCCATCACACCCTACCATCCAGGATCTCAAACAAATAAGGAACCAAGCCATCTATTTTATTTATTAAATAAATGTTTCCTCTGTTAGGTGTTGGGAACATTGATTTTAATATAAAAAAATACATATCACAGACCATCAGTATTGACAAGCTAATTGTTACAAACTCTAAATTGAAGACATTTAATTCAATTTTACCTGCTTGAGTAATCTGTAGTATTCAAAAGAAAATAAAGGACTTTTTTTTTTAAGCTGCCACATGCATACTGGCAAATAGTATTGTCTGTGATTCTTTCCTTTAAAAAATTTCTTTTCACAAAACATACTGATGAAACTTGACCAAGTATCTTCTTTTACCTTCAAAGCAATAAGATGATATAAATAGAGGTTTTGCTGGTTGATAGAATTTAATTGAATTGATTTAAATTTTCTTACAAATCCAACTGCTTTGATACAGTGGGACAAGACAGCAAATAGCTCTACTAGAATTGTGAGAATGTTTGAAGGAGATATACACCAGTGCCAATTCAACACATCTTGCCACACTGAGAAGACAGGCATATTTGAAGAAAAAAATGAGTTCTTCAAGAGTTGTATGTAACAGCAAAGTGCTATTCCAGGAACGGGGCTGGGAGGAGAAGGAGAATGGTGGAGAGGTGAATTCAACTATGATATATTTGATATACAGTAAGAACTTTTGTAAATGCCACAATGTACCACCACCCAGCACAATAAAAAATGAAATTTTATAAAATGAAATAAAGAAGAGCTATCCAGAAAAGTTAATAGGGTAAAAATTTTCTAAATGTCAATTTAGAATCCAAATGTCAATAGGAATCCAAATCCTTTGCTGTGATTCATAAAAACATTTGGAATCAATGTATGCATCTTTATTCTTTTTAATTATTCATTTATTCACATGTGCATACATTGTCTGAGTCCCTCCTCCACCCTCTCCCTCCTTTCCCCCTCAGTTCCATGCAGGTTCTGTTCTGCCTTTATCACTAATTTTGTTGAAGAAAACAGACAAGCCTAATAACGAAGACAAAGCGTTTTTGCTAGTTGAGTTAAGGATAGCTATACAGAAATATTCTTAGCATTGCCTTCTTGTACACGTATGTTATGACCCATATTGATTCATCTCTAACTTATCTTTACAGTGGATATTGATCCCCTCCTCGTGATAGCCTCTGTAGTTTTAAGGGTTCTATATTAGTTCCTCTGGAGTGGGGACATCAAACACTTTCATGTTTTGGGTTTTATACCTATTCCTATATCTCCCATATGTGCTCTCCCCTTCTCATGTGATCTAAGTTCCACCATACTGCTGCATTTGCCCTAGATCTAAAGTCTGCATATGAAGGAGAACATACGATTTTTGGTCTTCTGAGCCTGTATAACTTCACTCAGAATGATGTTCTCCAGTTCCATCCATTTACCTCCAAATGATAAGGTTTCATTCTTCTTCATGGCTGAGTAAAATTCCACTGTGTACAAGCACTACATTTTCTTGATCCATTCATCAGTAGTGGGGCAACTTGATGTTTCCATAGCTTGGCTATTGTGAATAGCGCTGCAATAAACATGGGTGTGCAGGTGCCTTTGGAGTAACCTGTGTTGCATTCCTATGGGTATATACCCAGGAGTGGGATTGCTAGATCATCTTTATAGTAACTATAACTTGTTTACTTACCCATCCTTTTACTGGATCACATATAATATTGTTTGGGACAATATAATCAATAAAATAGAAAATATAATCCCATTAATTGTCTCAATTTTATTATTTTATCGCACAAAATTCTATTGTAAGTGGAAATGCTATTTCATTTTTGCACTATTATTGCTAATAAATAAAAGTGCACTACATGGAGCTTGAGGAATGCTTTCATACCCTTCTCTGATTCCTCAGATGGAGGAAGCCTAGACTGTCAAACAGCAGTCCAGATAAAGAGTTGACTGTGTTATGGAGAGGATAATCTTTTCTGACTCTTTCCTTGGTTCTCTTTATTAAACCTGTGGTGATCATTCCTTAACTTATACAATGAGGCACCTGGTCTTCTCTTAACTGCTCTCTCAAGAGTTTTGTCTTTGCAAAGGACATGCCTCGGCATGGAGTTCTTTGTCCAGTAGTGCCAGTGGTCTCCATCCTCAGAGGCTTTGGTCCTGATGCCCTACCTTCACAGCCACAGTGCTATGAAGTTATGAACTTATGCCAACATTAGTTTTATAGACACATAGGCTAAGCATGTATGTAAAGATTCAACCTTTCTATTTGATATGTCAACATTATGAAGGATATACAGATTTTTATTTTCTGTTTTTGATAGCAGACATCAAATTTGGAATGGATAATGATGTCAATTCAATATTAGATAAACAATTTCATTTATTTTGCTATTTTAGCCTGAGCCTATTTCACTACTACTTTGCTTTTCAATGATCACAACTCATATTTTGTTATATGAATATTTTATTAGTGGTGCAACATAAAAGGTAAAGGAAATAATAATTAAGAGTTAAAAAGCATTGTTCCTTGAAAATAAATTTCTCCAGGACTTCCACATTCTGTCTTATATAATAAAAATAACTAGGAACAAGCTGATTGAATCACAATTTAAAAAATAAAGTTTAATAAATCAAGTCAGACTGATTCTCAAGTCACATATGTGGTTACTCAACAATGGATTCTACTGTATTTTGCTTTTCAAGAATAACTTCCCTTTGACTTTCTAGTTACTTTTCCCTGTGTTTATGCTGATATTTATCAGCAATGCAAAGTGCTAAATGTAATGAAATAATAATTAAAACCATCTGTTATTAACTGAGGAAAAGATGAATGATTGGGACAAAGTAGCCCTGAAAAACATTATTATATAGAAAAATTTGCAGTGATCAAAAAGGGTAAGATAAAACTGCTAAGGAAAAAGAAGGATTATTCAACACACAGGGTTGAGACTTTGGTTAAAAATTAGACAAACAACAGGTTTAGCAATATTCAGCAGCACATTGCAAAATGAATGAATCAATTTATCAGATTAAAATGGACATATATCAACACAGAATGCTAAAAGGGTCAAACACGAAACTGGGTATTATGACTCTGAAAAGAGTGCTCTATTTTCTAAAAAGAAAAATGGATGAAATAATAATGCATTTGATCAAAGGTATCTGTACCCATAAGAACAAAACATTCTAATTTTCTGCTACATTTTTCATAATAATTATAACAAAGACAAAATGGAGGAAATAGTTGTAGTAAATATGCTCATTTTTCAATAAGCTCACAAGCATTAATGAAAATTGATATGATTGGTGAATAGATAGGAAGCAACAAAGATATTTAGCTTACTCAAAAATTTTTTAGAAATGCAAAGAAAGCTTTTAAATTGTGACTCAATAAAATCTGAATCAAGACAAAATTCCAGCATAACTAAGATGAAGCTTTCTTCACTCATTCCATTTGCTAAGCAATTACTGAAACAAAGAGATAGGCTTGGTATTGGTGAGATTGCCTCCTGTATAGTGGTGTAACATGATAGAATTTGTTACAATGTAAATATAGGACCATGTATCAAAAGTTATAAAAGTAGACCTTTCTTATTGGGTAATTGAGAGCATGGAAATTGTTCAAAAGAGAAATTATGCTGACTGTTGTAATTCAGTCTTATTTTAATAAAAGAAGTAATCATAAATTCATTTGCAGTTGTTCAAATGAAAATTAGGACTATCTATTAAGCATATGATAATAACGACAAAGATGGTAAAATACATAAGTATCATATTATTATAAAACATCAAAGTCTAAGAAAGAAAGAAATGAAAAATAGGAGTCTTGAAAATGATTTTAAATATCATTGTGACATAGTGGGTCTTAATTTTCTTAACAAAATTTTAGCAAATCAAATATCTAGGAATATATTTTAGAAACAACAATGACCAAAGGTAGTTTATCTCTAGAGTGCAAAATTAACATTTGAAATTTGATCAGTGTAATTGATTCTATTAACAGAATAAACTATCATGAGGTGCCATGGCATATCTACTTGAATACCTGGAATTAAAAAGATTAATCAGAGGTAGGGGTTAGGAGGAGCTCATACACTGCTTGTAAGAATGCAAAATCAAAAAATCATTATGGAAAATTATTTTATACTTTCTTTGAAACATTAAATATGACCCATTCTTTCTTTAGATTTTTAACCCCAGAGAAATGAAAAAGGAAACACATGTCTGTCCAAAGAACAAACATTGACAGAAACTTTAACTAAAAAAAGTAAAAATAACTATTAATGAGTGAATGGTTAAACAAATTCATATAGTGGAATATGAAATATTGGTATATGCAACCAAAGGTGTGTATTTCAAATATTTTTCTGAGTGAAAGTAGCCAATCATCTATAAGTCTCCACAAACAAAAGTACACTTAGTGTGAGCGCACTCATGTAAAAGTCTAATTAAGGCAAAAGATGACTATTTTGTGTTTATCCATATCTGGGTATTTAGGACCTATTGGGAATGAGAACACTTGTGACAAAAAGTATATATTTGTACCATTTAAGTACTTCCAGTTTATGGTATGTCAATAAATGAATAATAAATAAATATGAAAGGCAGAAAAGGACATAAATGACAGTCATCCATGGAGCCCTTTCTTATCTTTTCTGACTCCTAGATAGCAAGCAGAATTGTCCTTTGATTTCAGGACTTTAAAAGAGCTTGCCATGTATGAACAGTGTGAAGCCTTCAAGGGTCTCTTACTTTGCACAGGCAAGGTGACACACATCAAGATAAGTGACTGGAAATTTTGGGTAAAGACCATGACCAGCAAACTCTTCTTCACGTTTCTCTAAATTGAGGAAAACAACAAGATAAGAATGAAGTTTTGTCTTATTTCTCTTCCAATTCTTTCTCTTCGTGTGAAGAAACTACAACTTGGGTGTGCAGGTGCCTCTGGAGTATTCTGTAGCGCTATTCACAATAGCCAAGTTATGGAAACAACCAACGTGCTCCACTACTGGCGAATGGATCAAGAAAATGTGGTACTTGTACACAATGGAATTTTACTCAGCCATGAAGAAGATGAAATCTTATCATTTACAGGCAAATGGATGGAACTAGAGAACATCATTCTGAGTGAGGTCAGCCAGGCTCAGAAGACCAAAAATCATATGTTCTCCCTCATATGCGGACTTTAGATCTAGGGCTAATGCAGCAATGTGGTTGGACTTGGATCACATGATAAGGGGAGAGCACATTTCGGTGATATAGAAATAGGTAGAAAACCCAAAACATGAAAGTGTTTGATGTCCCCACTCCAGAGGAACTAATACAGAAACCTTAAAGCAACAGAGGTTATCATGAGAAGGGGCTCAGTAATCAGGGTAAAGATCAATTAGAGATGAACCAACATGGGTCGTAACACGTGTACACGAAAGCAATGCTAGGAATATTTCTGTATAGCTATCCTCAACTCAACTAGCAAAAACACTTTGTCTTCCTTATTAGGCTTGTGTCTTTTTTTCAACAAAATTAGTGATAAAGGCAGAATAGGACCTGCCTGGAACTGAGGAGGGAAGCAGAGAGAGGGTGTGGGAGGGGGGCAGGGGGGAGATATGACCCAAATAATGTATGCACATGTGAATAAAAAAAAAGAAAAAAAAAAGAAAAATAAAGAAAAGAAAAGAAAAAGTAATTGTTAAAAGAGGGAATTTAGGCTTCAAAAAAAAAAAAAGAAACTACAACTTGGACGAAGTTAGTTTTTAATTAATGTCACAGAAACCCTTAGAATGTGTGCCAGGATTTAAGTTTAGGATTAGAAGCTGTTCCTTGTTACTGTCCCCTAATTCCAGTACTGGGAGGCAGATGGTTGATCGGGCCAAAGTATTCCTGAAAAGCAATATTTTATAGAAAAAATTGCTATGATAAAATGGGGGTAATATAAAATTGAACAAGAGGGCTTGTTGAAAACAGTGGTAAGATTTATGGATACTTGATTTACAACATTTAACACTCAACATATTACAAAAATTATAATAAAGTATTTGACTATAGTGAAAATGGAGTAAATGGAGTAAATATAAATGATTAAAAAGGCCAAACATGAAATTGAATGTAAGTACTCCCCAAAAGTACTTATTATTCTAAAATAGAAATGTGTTTCTGTTTATTCAAATACTATTTGTGTTTGAGGGTAACAAGAGAATAACTGCCATCAATTCTGTCCTGGTTTTGACATTTTCTGCCAGCTCTTGGATGAAAAAGTGCTTTTCTTTGTTGCTATCTGTGAAAAGGAGATGAAGACATTGAGTGCAATGAGGAAATAGAAAAGACTAGAAGCTAAGGACACCCTGGAGAAAGAGAAGGGTAGAGGAGAGAACAGGTGCATTCATTTGTGCTGCATCCAAAATGCAGTGAAACTGTCTGTTGAAAGGTTTGGCCACGTGCTCTGAGGTGCAGCTGACTGAGTCAAACCATCTCAGGTTCTGAAATCTTCTGAACATTCTGTTTAATTTTTTGATCTTTGACTTCATCAATAAGACTTTGAAATAAATGAACGTCTCTGCCAAATATCAATAGATAGACTGTGAAAGGATCTTAAAAGATGTGGCTGGAAAAATAACTGCTCACTGGAAAAAGAGCATTTGAAAAATTTTGATTGATCTTTTTTTAGAGTAAAATGTGAGTCTCAGAGACCCAGCCCCCTTCCTCATGGTTTTCCCTGGGGGACTGTGCTTAGGTGGAAAGGGTCCTCCCCTGGAGGAGGCTGCTCTGGCTTTATTCTCATCCCAAACATAGCAAGACTGTGAGTGCAACTCAAATACTTAGAATTTAATCTTTTTTCTTTTGGTGCTACTGAGATTTGAACTCAGGGCTTCATGCATGCTAGGCAGTTGTCCTACTGTTGCACCTCACCTTCAGCTCTTTTGCTCTGAGTATTTTGGAGATAGTGTCTCACCCTGCTGGCCTGGACCTTGATGCTCCTGTTTTAGGTTTCCCCAACTGGTGGGATGACAGGTATGTGTGACCATACCCAGTTTTTATCCATTGAGATGGGGTATTGCAAACTTTCCTGGCTGACTTGGAACCATAATCCGCCTAATTTCAGCCTTTCCAGTAATTTGGGATTTTAGGTGCATGGACACTGTGCCCAGTTACTGGTTAATATTAGCTTGGACTTTTTGTCCAAGTTGTTCTCAGATCCCAATCCTTACCTCATTTTCCCAAGTAGCTAGGATTATAGGAGTGGTAAGTCACTGGCATCTGACTAAAATTCAGTATCATTTTTATAGAAGTTTTTTTTTCTTAATCAGTGTTCTAAAAGCACACTTATTTTTCCACATCTGGAAAAATGAACTAAAAATGGATAGCCAATTATATAAGTAATAGCCAGATTTTATTTAAAGGTTATGGACAACCAATATCCCCTCCTATTTTTTTTATCATTTCCTTATTGTGATGGGTCTGATAAAATGGAAGAACATATGAGATTTCTAAAGTGTTACATGGGAATTCTCATAAATTAGTTATTTCTGTTATTAACTCAAGGGTATTACAAATATATTTCATTTATACTTAAAATGGAATTTTTTAAATTTCAATTGTGTAACTTAGCAATTTTGAGTGCTTTTTTGAATTAATTAAATACATTTTTATAAAATTTAATATCCATTATATCTTTCTGGTTAATTGTGGATTTAATTATTTGGAAACTCTAAGAATTACAATTATAGAATGCTTTTTATAAAAAGCATTTGAAATTTTTTCATAGTCTATACATATTTGTAGAGTATATGAATCAGCAGTGTCTAGACGTATGTAGTGTTACATAGCAGTATAACAAAGTAATAATTATTCACATTACATTTTATCCTCCAAAATTGGTTATTTGTATGACTTTTGACATTTATCTACTTCTATGGTAATCTTACAGCAGCTTTAAATAAAATCCAATTAAATTATTTCAATTGGGAAAAGCTAAACATAATGACAGTTCATTATTCTATGAAAATATTTGAAGTATCAATTGAAATATTTAATAATCACTTCAACATTAAAAGATAAATTTGATGGTAAATAACTGAATCATTTTTTGTTTTGTGAGAGATTTTCTTTTCACTTTTATTTATAGGTTATGTAGCGATATTATAAAAGGATGAAAGAAGGATCCTTTACCTGTCTACTGTGCTTCCAATGGAGCAAACTTATAGCAGACAGATACAAAGAACTACAAATGAGTAGAAGGAAATGACTCTTGGAAGACAAGGGACAGAAATCAAAACCACAGCCGCTCAGCCTCTGTGCTGGCATCTCTGTGCTCTGTGTTCTCAGGGCAGTCATACAGGAGACGCACAAGAAGGAAACACATCTCTCTTTGTCAAACCAACAAATTGTCCTGCATAATTTTTTACAGAATTCATAGTAATTCGAAAAGCATTCAACCCTCACTATTTCTTTTTATTTCTTCTTTCACGAGGCTTTTACTTAAGTGTAAGTGGAGTTTTAACTTGTAGACTCTACAAGTAAACATAAAACCAAGGGGCAAGAGTCCCTAGATAGATCCAAATTTGGCACTAGATGAGCTTTTCAAACTTTGTAGTGTTTGAGAAAGGGAACGGATATTTTGTTATTAACACTTAATGGATTCTCATTATATTGCCTGGAACACATGCAGAAACATATTTTACATATAAGCACATAAATATATCACAGTAATATTTATAGTTTCAGAACAATGTATCAGTAATAAAATTTTGATGTCAGGAATTTAAATGAATAACACAAAACAACATACAATGAGTAGGAGAGAGAAAAAGTAAATATGTATAAAAAATATGTATAGACCATGAAGATAAATGAGAAATATATATGTCATATATATGTATATTAATATGCATATATTAATTTGTACATATAATCTAGAATGAATTGAAGTTCTTAGAATACATTTTATTCAGTCCACTAATTAGAGAACAGATTAATATCATGCTTCAATAGATAACATAATATATAATTCAAATACATGTTCAGTGACTGTAAATAAAATATTTCACTTTAAACCATTTTCAGAAATCATAAAGTCACTTGATGAAATATGCATTTAATCCTAAGTCATCTTTTAGTGGCTCAGATTTGTGATTTGCAAACTCAATGTCAAATATTTCAGAAGTAGACATAAGAAAAATAGAGGAAATGAACCAAGTCAGGCTATAATACACATGTACATGGAAGTGCCAGAAGGAAATTCCCTGTGTAATGATCTTAAAAAGGCAAAAATGTCATTTTTTTTTCTTTCTTTTGCAAAATTGAAGAACAGGAAGATGGAAAAGACTCTGTCTGGGGTTGTTGATACAAGGTGGCGTGGAAAGGAAGTAGGGAAAGGGTGTAGGAGGGTGAATATGGTGTAAATACTGTGTATGCACGAACGTACATGGAAAAATGAGACCTGTAGAAACTATTTCTCAAAATGTGAGGGGGGGAGGATAAAGGAGAATGGTGGAGGGGGTGAATTCAAGTATGATATTTGGAATATATTGTGAAACCCTTTGTAAATGCCACAACATACCCCATATGCAACACAATAATAGATTTTTTTAAAATTCTAAAAAAAAAATGTAGATGAAAAACTGGCAGTGGCAGAGAAGTTACCTAGAAATGTAGCTTCTCCTTTCTAGTTGAACAATGTTGCTTGCTCCATTCCTGTGTGTGCAATTATTTAAAAGAGTTTGATTTTTCCTGAATAAATACAATTTTTGAAGGATGCTGAATAAAACTTGCAAAGAAGAGAAAAAAATATTAAAGGATTTTATCTACTTCCAGTGACATATGAAGTCATGAAAAATCCAAGGGCTATTTGGGGAAGAAAACCAGTATGTGTTACAATAAAAAGGAATAATTAAGGAGGAGGTAGAAGTATTAAGTGATGAATTTTCTGAAGATGCTATAAAGATACATTTTACCAGGCTTCTGCAAGTTTGATTTCAATTGTCCCAATTAAATTGTTTTCTTCTGTTTTGATAGATCAAACAATAAAAAGCCCTGATTGTGTAGTTAGTGTTGGGATTTTGATAGTTGCATTTCACACAGCCAGCTGAGTTTCACTTCACAGGATGAAAATTAAATGAAGCCACTATTAGAGTTGTCACTCTGTGACAGAACACCTCTTTTCTTTAATTACACTGACTGTGGGCTAGGCTTTGAGTCTGCACAACAAGTGCAGAAATCTATGTCTGTGGTTGCTTTGTTTTGTGTTTCAGTTCCTGTGATCACATTGATGGCTGTGTTGTCTGAGAACAGGAAGTCCTCATCCTCAGCCACTGTTTGGAATTGCTCTAATTTGTTCTGTTAATGGGCTCCAGATGTCAGAGTATAAAAGGAAGCTGGACCAGGCCAAAAAAAGATTGTCATTTTGACCTTCTACTGAATTCCAAAGCTCTTGCCCTTTTGTATCTTCTGTGAAAATCAAATATTCACAAACATGGTCAACAAAGTGGGTCAAGCGCTTCTCTCCAGTGGAAACTATCAGTACAGAAGAGAGATGGCTACTTGGAACTTCCCAGGAAGGGCAGTATCTACCACTGTACCGTTCTCTAAGCTGTGCCTTGATGGGGGAGGGAAGAAAGAAAGAGAAAAGAGGGAAGAAAGGAGCCTATCATCTCCACAGCCATAAAACCATCTTCTTTGTGATGACTGCAAGGTTTTTCAAAATCGTAGTCCTCTAAACGGGGACTTTGGCTTCTCCCTTTAGTAAAGATGAAGAACAGGTCTAAAGAATTTTTTTCTTTCCCTTTTATTTCTTCAGCAAGTACAGGTCTAAAATGTATTCACTTGTATAATGCATATCTAATTTATTGCATTTGTCTTCACAAAATGACTTTAAATGTGTGGAAGTCTCCACAGAGTAAATCAAGTGAATTCAGTTAGATGTCTGCTGCTGTTGACAAGAGCACTAGTTGATGATAAGCCTATCAACTAGCAAAAGATTTACATTTCTGAGAATATAGACCTCATTTTCATTAGCTGATTTCCTGAAGGATCAGAAGGTTCCTGCAACTCTTTCTGTGTTTGTGATGAATTTTCTATTCCAAAAACATTCCCATGATTAGGGCTTTTTGGTACAGCATGAAGATTTATGTTTCAAGTAGATTCCCTATAGCAGGCATAGTCACTGTGCTTTGTAAAGGTGTAGTTGAAGGAAATAAATACACCTTTTACCGAAGAAAAGAACATTTTGATCTCTTCAGGAAAGTGGGATATTTTGGAACAAAGGAATTAACTATGTATCCACACAGCATTTAATAAAATTTGAAAAGTCAGGTAATGATCTAAAATTGTTATAAAATTGTTATCCTTCCCTAATTGCCCAACAATGCTGCAAATGATAAACTTTAAGGTCCGTAGGAAACTTGAGGTGTTTTTCAGGATTGCTGTCCATTAAAAATACTGTTGATACTGTATACTGCTTTCAATTAAGTTAATTACAGCTGTGAGTTTTGAGGTTTTGGTTTTTCTTTGTTTCTTTTTGGTCTGGGGTATCTGGATTCTTTTCACCATTGCTGTTTTTCATTAGTCTCTATTCAAAAATTAGTTTTAGGTTCACAGCAAAACTGACTTAAAAGTACAGCAGCCTCCCATCAGTCCCCAACATGTGTACAGACACTCCCACTCTCCACCACACTGGCACATTTGTCAAAATTGATGAACCTACATTGAGAGATCCTTATTATTGAGAGTCTGTAGTTTACAATAGGGTCCACTCTCGGTGTACATTGTCTATTTTTTTTCAAATTTGTGACATGTACCCACAGAGTACCGCCACACCCAAAGAACTCATTGCTCTGCCTGCTCACCCTCCCGCTTTCCTAACTTTCAGCAGCCACTCATATCTTTAGTGTTCACAGTTTTGCCTTTCTCAGAATGTCAGATGGTTTGAATTATACACTAATAACTCTTTCACATTGTTTTATTTTTCTTAGTTATGTGCATTTAAGGTTCTCCCAAGTCTTTCTTTGACTGAATGTCTTCTTTCATTTAAGTGTGTTAAGTAAGATTCCATTGGAGATATAAAAACATAAAAGTTTATTTATCCATGTCTGACAATGAGCACCAGATGTCAGAGCATAAAAGGAAACTGGATTAGGCTGCAAGATGGCCATTTTGATCTTCTATTGAATTCCAAAGCTCTTGTCCTTTTTAGTCTTCTGTGAAAACCAAATATTCACAAACATGCTCAATGAAGTAGGAAAAGTTGAAGGATATCCTGTTACTTTGATGTTTCTGCAGTTATATAATTGCCAAAACAAATCATGAACACTTCTTTTAATCAGGTGTTGTGGAGCATGGAGCATGCCTGCAATTCCAGCACTGCAGAGGGAAAGACAGGAGGATTGGAAGTCTGAGGCCATTCTGGCCTATGTAGCAAGACCCTGTCTCCATAAACCAACTGTTGGGGATATAATTCAGTGGTGAATGGTTTCCTAGCATGTGTAATGCCCTGAAATCTGTCCCCAGCACCACAAAAATGGTAGGTTGTGTGTGAACATAAAATTTCATTTTCTTATACCAAATACCACAAAGTACAATATCTAGCTCATGTGGAAAAAGCATGCTTAGTTCTACATGGAACGGATAGCCTGTCTTGAAAAAGGGCTGGGCCATTCTGCATTTCCACCAGGAAGGAATGAGAGTTCCTGTTCTTCCTTGTCCATGCCAGCATTGTGAGGATTCTGGATTTTGACTACATTAACAGGTGCATAGTGATATTTCATACTTATTTTACTTTGCATTTCCTTGATAACTTATCATGTGGATCATGTTTACTTATGCTCATTTATGTCTGCAGCTTCCTTTGTTAGGTGTCTGTTAAGGTCTTGGGTTCATTTAACAGTCCTAGTTATGTTGAATAAACACCTCATAAAGGGTGCTTACTCAGTATAAATATTTGAACTTGACCTCACTCAAGGTTCTTCAAAATAGCTATTATATCAATATAGGTATTGATATCTATAAATATTTGCTCCCAACTCTCACAGTGGTTTTCTTAATTTTTCTTCAAATTTCAGAAAATACAAGTAAGTCAGCTTGTTTAGTGTTTTTTGGCAGTTATATAAGGTATCACTTCTCAACCTTTTGGCTAATATCACATGTAGTAACAATTACAGAAGGTAATTTAATTTTTTTTCTGCAGTAATTTCTTCTACCTAGGATTTTGTTGAGAATACCAAATATTCAAGAAATAGGCTCAAATAAAGACACTAAAAACATCTGGAAAACTCAACTTTTGTCACCCTTAATTCTACTGACTGATAACACACATGTAAATGCTGATTATTCAGTGCATTCGCCTATCTGCAACAGAAGAAAATAAAGCACGGCCACAGAATCAGATGATGGAAAGACTGTCTTTCATTCACATACTAAGACTACCTATACCTCTGTCTTTCCCTTATGAATAAATAAATTAATTAATCTTGTTCTAATTAGTTTTCAGTCACTAACAGAATCTTGACTTGTATATTTCTATATATCAAAAACTCTTCTTGATATCTGATGAATGTAAAGTATAAACCCTGCCCTGTGTGCCTTAAGTGTTAATTAGTGTTTATATGGAGATTGATTGTCATGGTTTTGTTATGTAAGAGATTTATTTTTAAAAAATTCCATAGTAGTTCAGATGAATTAGAGAAAGTCTTGGACAATCAGGAGCCTGTGGAATAGGTGAGATTTGAGGTAAACTGAAATATTTGGAAAACATTAAGATTGGGTTAAAAGAGAGAGTTGTCTTATTCATGAGGTCAAGGCACTTAAGAGTATATACTGATACAGATGGATCAGGGATGCCTGAGGAAAAGAAACCAAATATACTGGTATACATCTGAGGTCATACTACAATTCCTCTGAACAAATAATGGCTCCATGAAGTCCTGAGGTTTCCACACAGCATAGGAGCTGGGCGTATTGACTTGAAACCCAGAAAAAGAGGAAAAAGGGAATTCCTTTGGAAAGGGTTCTACCGTGAAAGCACATGGAGAATCCTGGCTCCTCTAGATATATGTGTAGCGCAAAGTTGCTTTAATGAAAGGTCTCCAGCATCATGGTTCAAAGCCAGAGTGCTAGGTGCACGGACAAGATCGATTGATTGATATAGGCTTGTTGGGATAGAACCAGATACAACCAGCCACATGAGATTCAGCACGTATGTTGGAGACCAGAGAGAGATTAGCTCTTTTGGTTACTTATACTCTACTAGTTATGTTTACTCCACTGAATTGCAGTGACCTCAAACAAACCACTTAAAGTCATGACTCTTATTTCCAAGTGGGAGATTCCAAACTGTGTTTTCTCAAGGAGATGTAATTGCAATATTTTGAATATTAAATAATCTGAATAGTATATTCCCATTGTAAAATGTGCATGTGCTCTTATTATGATGATTATACACACATTTTATGTGGGCAAATGCATAAAAATAACTGGGAGTTTTAAAAAATATTAATAATCATTAGCAATGAGTTTTAGGATTGTAGGTTATCAGCATTACATTCCTCATACTTTTTGTATTTAGGTAAATGCTTATTGCAAATATATGCCACATATAATCTGGAAATATAATTAATCTTTATGAACACACAACTCCAATGATACCTCTGAATCCTGGCATCTTGAGTTTGCATTCACTCATAGTATATTTTATATAATTTTAGGTGAGAAGTTCACTAATATCTCACAATAACAATATATTACCAATGCTAGTGTTTAGTCTAGTACACAGTAGGTTCTCAACAAATATCAACTGAATTTATATCCACATTATTCTAAATTTTCAGACATAACAAGTTATTTTTTCTCAATCTTTGGTTCATAGCTTGAAATTCCATTATAAAAATTGATGGATCCAAAATACATGGAATCCATTCATGTCTTCTATGTTAGTTCATGCAGAATCATTGCTCCCTGTCCTCTCTGCAGCAGTAACTGACAGCTGGAATATACTTTATCTATCTTTCTGCATTACTGGAGCTGCCATTTCAAATCTCATTGAAAACCATGTCTTTTTCCTCTCCATCTATTACTGCTTTCTATAATTATATTATTTAACTCTGTCAAATGGACTGGGATACAGTTTTCTATGAAAATGGCTTGCACATAAATACAATGAGGTAGCATACTATCTTGAAATTAATTTCCTAGAAATGACTGTCCTCAAGTTAAAAATACTCTTTTGTTTATTGTTATTCAGCAATACAGCTGCATGAACCATTGCAAAATATTTTCAAAGATTTACAAAACAGAATAGTGCTGGAAGAATGAGAATAAAAGTTACCTTCATTAATTCTAAAATGCACTTAACATAATGTTATGGTGATTTTTTGATGCTCTGACCACATACACCAAAAATTCATCTGGTACTTAAAGATAGTCTAATTGTGAGTGGGGATTCATAGTTTTGAGAGCCAAGCATGAAGAATAACAGCATATCCTGGTATTTTTCTCGTTGTTATTTCTACTCCATTGCATGAATTTCATCAACAATAAAGAAATTCTTTTCAAATCATTAAGTTAGTAATGTGGAAATAAGTAAAGATGACCCAGATGACTAAGTAAACAAACAAAAAATGAACATTATTCTTTTAGAGCTTGCTCAATTAAAAGACTCAGCCACCATCACTTGCCTTTCACAAAAACTCAAAGGCAAACAGAGGGGGAAAGCTTTATGATGAAAAAAGGGCAAGCGTCAGGTTCACGTGATTGGAAGTTGTGGGAAAGATAGATAGGAGCAAGCTGGAAGTGAGCATACTTTGAGACAGGTTTTTCTCTGGTGGGTTCCAAGTATCAGAGATACGTGCAAGGCTGGTTGCTCACGCCTGTATTTCTAACTATCTGAGTGACTGAGATCAGGAGGATTGCAGCCCAGGCCACTCAGGGCAGGAAGTTGGGAAGACCCCATCTCATCCCAGAGCTGGACTCAGGAGTGCCTGTCATCTCAGCAAAAACATAAATCAGAAAATAGGAGAATTGTGGTCCAGGCTGGCATAGGAAAAAAGCGAGACCTTACCTCCAAAATAACCATAGCAAAAAGGTCTAGAGGAGTGGGTCAAATGGAAGAGCTCCTTCCTGGCTATAAAGCATGAAGCCCTGAGTTCAAACCAAAAAATAAAATAAACCAAACAAAAATCAGAGATGAAAATTTAGGGGAGTTTTCAGTCCTTAAATAAATTTGTATTCTTCTAGGTTAATCACTGTCAAGGTGGTTTGGCTTCCTACATGTTTTCACTGCAGACATGGAATGTCAATGTTGCTATGTATGGAATAGCCTTTGCCTATTAGTATATTGTCTCTCAGCTAAAAAGAATATCACTTAGAAATATAACATTTTGAATAAACTATCAGAAATAAATAACAATCTTAAAGAAGGTTTTTCTTGAGGAAAATATAATTTAGTGCACATTTGAAAGAAAATCAAAAGACTTGGATCATGGCAAGGAAAACAGTTTAAAGTGAAGAGAATAGAAATCTTAATGAAATATAAAGGACAAAATTGTTAGGAAGAGAAAAGAGGGAGATGTGTGGATTAGAACAATGGCCCCACACACTCATGTGAACTAGAAAGTGCTGCAATATAAAACCACACATTCTAATTGGTCAGGTCGGAGGGACATCCTGAGTTTATGTGTTTGATGCTACTGATGGTTGTTCATGAAACAACAAAACATTTATCTTCAGTAATAGAAGATATGACAAATATTTCTTTTCTTGATACTAAACCATCTAAACAAGAACTCTGCTATACCATTTTGTTTCACGAAACAAAATTCATTGATGCAATAATCAATGAAAGCATGTAGAAATAACAAGATGAACTAAGAGTAATTAAGAGGGAAAATAAAAGTAAATTTACTCATAAAAATATGAATTTTATATAAAAATGCTCAAATACAATCATAGTGGAAGACAGATAATTCTTTTGCACCAGAACTTAAACACAGTGTGATAAAAGTTACAAATGAAAACAGAAACAAGCTATTTACTCTGACATGATTTTATAGGGTTTGTATTTCTGAAATATATAAATTCAATGTGTTTTAAATCACATGAAAGATTACTTGTGATTATGTGCAAAAGAGAGTAAACTTCAAGACTTAAAAAACTGGCGCCATTCTTTATTTTATGTAAGCCAGGAAAAAAATTCATTCTGTGTTTCAGACTTGCAAAAACCCATGGTCTTAGCCAAATACTTCACTCTCAAGCACAGTCTTATTTGTAGATATTAAGTTTGTTTCTAGATTTTTGTTATTGTTGTTGGAGTGGGATTGTTTGTTCATTTGTTTTGCTATTACATAAATGTTCAATGAAAATTGTGAGCCTGTTTACTTGTAGGAAAAATTGTATGCATATTTGAAAGGAATTGCCATTTTTCCCAGAAAAAAAGTACCAGTTTACAGTTCCATTATTAAACAGTTTAGAATTAAGGAATGGCCTATATTTTAGTATGGGTTATACAGTCAGAACTGGTGAGAGAGAGAGAGAGAGAGAGAGAGAGAGAGAAAGTAGATTGATTTATTAGGAGAATTCTGGCAGGATGAAACATCCCACAATAGGTGCAATAGGTCTTCAGTAAGGTGGAGATCCAGAGAAGCTGGTTCATCAGGAAAAGCAATTTCATCCCAGTTAGAAGGCAGCTTCCCTGACTCAGAAGCAGGGAAGCTGTGAGGTTAACTTAGTCCTAGGCAAAAATATGAGTCCTGGGAGAGGTAAGAGCAGGAACTGGTTTGAGTCCCAGAGGGCAAAGACCAGAGAAAAGTGCATTCTGACTTCTCAGAGCAAGAGAAGAAGGGTATCTTTTCCCCAGTAGAGAGAGAACAAGAATTTGTTCTTCCTTCTTTTTTTCATTCTTTCTGGGCCTTCCAACTAATTTAGTGGTTCCTGCCCATACAGAGGTCAGGTCTTATCTACTCAGTCGACTGACACACAGCAGTCTCCTTCAAAAACACTCTTACGGACACACATGGGGGTAAACAAGTCATTCTAATTAAAAACAAAACAACATGGATTTCCCTTTCAGCAAAAGTGAATGTGTCCAATACCTACTGAAGCCTTAAGAATAAAACATTTAGTCATGTGTCAGTGGCTTGTGCCTGCAATACTATCTACTTGGGAGGCTCCAATCAGGAAGTTTGCAGTTCCAGGCCAGCCCAGGCAAATAGTTCATGAGACCCCATCTTCAAAAGAACCATTGCAAAATGGACTAGAAGCTTGGCTCAAGCAGTAGACCCCCTGGTTTGCAGGCATGAAGCTCTGAGTTCAAACCCCAGTCCCACCAAATTATATATATTTTCTTCCCATTGTTGCTCTGAGAGCCTGTGCCAGTCTAAGCCTAGTCAGTGCAACATCAGATTTCTGGAAGAAAAAATGGTGAACACATTTTAGGGTATATTTAGCTCAAAGTCATGGAGTACATTTTTGAAAGGTTAAAATGGTAGACAGCAACACTTTGGGGCATGGTCAGTTTTCATCACAAAATTTTAGCTAAAAAAAAAAAAAAAAAAGGAAGAAAGGCCACTTTGAAGTATGTTAACATAAGAGTTTGTTCCTAAATATACCTGTCTCCCTTCCCTGACCAACACCTTGACAATTTCTAGAGTATTTTGTTTTCACTTTTAAGCATGTTTGTAACAATATTCTTTCTCTTTTTAAATAGCTGATATAAATTTAAGCAAACTGTTATGAAAACTATTTTTAATTTTTTGAAGTAGAATATTTGACATGTACAGCAGGCATACATTTTTAAACATGAAAAATAATGAAAATGAGCATGTAATAATTTATACAAAAATTAAGAAAATACATTGCTGACTTTTTATTAGGAGCTCATAATTATCTTATCAACTGTATTATTTATTCCTTGTTTCCTGAATAATTTTATAAAAACTACATATCTACTTATCTAGTACAGATATAGTTATTATGTAGCTTATATAATATAGCTTATTAGGCACTTATGTATACCTATATTGAACTTTTGGGATATACTAACATACTGCATGTTGCTTTTGCCAAATATTTAAGATTTGGCAAAATTGATTTGTAAATAATAGCTTTTTTTCCCTGTTACAAAGTATTTTAGTATGCAATGATCTGCAGAGCACTTTACTTAAACTCAAGTTTCTTTCCCCACTTACAGTCTTCCATGTTTTTTTTATCATTTTCTCATTGATTTTATAACCATTTAACATATATTATAAATACGATTATGTTTTAAATTTTTGCTTCTTAATCAGTATATAAATCTCATTAAAGCAAGTATTTTATCTCATTTACTGATATATAATAAGCATATGGAATTTTGATTGACACAGAATTTGAGTTCAATAAACATATTTTAAGTGAATTAACAAATATGTCAGTCATTCAATATTATGAAAAGTTAGAATGATATCCATGAGTGTCATAAATATATGTGTATCTATTTCAGGAGCATTAGCTAGAAAGTTTCTGTGGAGATCAATGAGTCTTCTAAAAATCATCACCATCGTGATAACATGTTTCAGGTATGTCTCCTTGTTTGCATGCATAAGGATTTTCCACAGGCTACACCGGGTCATAATATATAACAAAATTGTCAAAGTGTACATATGTATTGAAGGTAATGAAACACTGACATAATGGATTTGGTTTAAGGGGCTAAGAGGAAATATGGATGACTTAAAACTTTCAGCTTACCCAATTGGAAGAAAAGGAGTTGGTAACTGAGTTGGAAAGGCTGTAGAAAGAGCCATGTGGAAGATGTGATCAAGGGCTTAGCCATATAAGTGTTATATTTGACATTTCATTTGGCGCCCACCTGGTGAGGTCAAGTGGTTGGTTGTACATTTGTATACCATGGAAAAGTTCAGTCTAGAGGTGAATAGGAGAGTCATCAATGTATATATGTTATGCAGATCCATAAACCTAGATAAAATGAACAAATAAATAGGTAGAAATAATATACTAATGACTGATTGGTACCTGTCACTGTTAAATAAAGTTTAGGGTGATAACAGGAACTGGCAATTTAGTATGAAAAGGAGTGACCAGAAATGCTCTGGATACTCAGTAAGATGGGTGTAAATCTTCAGCTGTGAGTGTTGAAGGTAGACAATCCTTACATAGTTGTAATGTGATCTATACATTACCTTACTTAAAAAGCTTCTTTCTCCACTTCTCAACCACCACGTCTTTATACTACTTGCTCTATTGATAATGCATACATCACATTGTACCCCATGAACATATGCATTTACCAATTAAAAAATACTTTTGGCAAAGGATCAATGAGTCTAGAAATGTGAGTGGACTGAGATTGTATCTCTACCTGTTTTATTTATGTTTGAAAGTCCCCTGAAGTATGATTCTTCATATCTCTCCATAACTCCTCATATTGTTTTATTGTTTCTTTCTTATTTATTTATTTATATTTTACATACTGTGGTTTGAACTGAGGGCTTCACTCTCTACTAGGCAGATGCTCTCCCCCTTGAGCCATGCCTCCAACCCTTTTTGCTCTGGTTATTTTGGACACAGGGTCTTGCATTTTCCCCAGGATGGCCCAGACCACAACATTCCTGTTTTATCCTTTCCAGTGCAGCTGGGTACACACCCAGCTTCTTTTTCCATTTGAGAGGGGGTCTTGAAAACTATTTGCTTGGGCTGTCTAGAGACCACGAACCTACAGATCTCAGCCTCCCATACAACTTGGTAAGCCAGTTATTGTTTGAGGTGGCATTTCACTAACTTTGAACAGAAATTCTCTGGATTTCAGCTTCCCAAGTAGGGAGGATTACAGGCCTGAGCTACTGGTGACTTGCTTAATGTGTTTTTGAGTGGAGACTAGTGATGGAAAGAAGTGGAATGATATGAACCATATCTTGAAGAAAATGTTAGTTGTATTGTTCAAATATATTTCTGTAAGTATGATGAAAAATGACTATCTCACAAACATAACCATTTTATTTATATGTATATCTAATTATTTAGATAAAAGAGATTTTTGAAAAATTATATGCAGCTAAAATTTCTAAAATTTACCATTTTATTTAATTGCATTAGTTTGATGAATTTCTATTTTAAGGCAATGAATAGTAGTAATCTTACTTGTATGGTAATGAAAGTCATTTCAAAGGATATATATAACAGAAAGCAAAATTATTAAAACTTACAAAAAATAGCTTACAACTTATTCCATTAAATCTAACTTATTAGCCTGCCTCAGTATCTTGACTAGTCTTATTAATGTAATATTTTTCCAAATTCTTATTTTGCAAGTTTTATACATTAATTTGTATGATTATAAATCTATTGTGTAATGCTTACAACTTTATTTAAGATTGGCTTAAACATTGAGCAAATTTTAATATTTTAAATTTATGAAACATTGGAAGTGCAATTACCTTTAGGTAAATGATTCTTGCCAATTTTAGATATTAGGGAAGTGTTGTTGAAGAAAGAAGGGACTGGATTTTTGGAGCAGCTTCTGTCTCTTTTAATAAACTGTACATCACATTTTCAGAGTCACTGGACTCCTGTACATTTTCACAGGATATATGCAACAACTGTTTTTGTATATATTCCCCTTTGGTCAGTTTCTGGTGAAAGAGAAGTGCAGTGCATCTCATGCTGAGCATTTAATCCTACAAATCGTCTTTTAAGTTACAGAGTAACTGCAGTGCATATAAATGCTAGCAACCTCACGAAAATACCGGAGTTTGAATTAGTAAGTGAAGTTATGGCACGATTAATGATTTTAAAACTTAAGCCACAGAGCAAAAGCTCATCTTTTGTACATGCATACACTCAATTCAGTATAAGATATTTAATGGAAAGAATACTAGCAAAAGAAATAAAAAATTTGTGAAAGTGTGAACCAAAATGCAAGAGCATGAGAAGAAGACTACTAATAAGTAACTAGAAACAATTTAAAGGGAAAAAGAAAGAAAGTGGAATGAAGGAAGAGGAGGAGGAGGGGACAGGGAAGAAGAGGATGAAGAAAAGTATTTTGTCAGTTTGAGAAAGTGGGAGAACTGGTGAGCACACCTATGGCACAGGTATCCTTGTTTAATGCAGTGATAGATGCTCTCTTCTCTCCTCCTTTTCCAAGAATTCAATTAGATCTACCACAAACTTTTTCAATCTGATCTATGTATTTCAAACTTACTTTTCTGTATTTTCCACTGTGCTTTCCGCCCATGCTTAAAACTCTGTATTTTCTTCTGAATTATTTTCTCATTCGTTGGTCCTATTCTTCAACTGTGTCAAATCCTTTTTTCTATCTACTTAAGTTCTCAGTTTCAATTATTGAATTTTCCACTGCATAATTCTTAATCAATTCATTTTAAAATATGGATTCCAATATTCTGATGAAACTCTTGGTTACTGAAGTAAACCCCCAGCCTTAAGTCCATTTCTGAAAACTCCTCTATATAAGTTAGCTCTAGATTTATGTTGTGATCTTTTCCTAAAATCTTTATTATGCTTTTAATCAAATATTACATTGATTTCCAGATTTCTTTTTGTTGGAGGGGGAGTACTGGGGTTTGAACTCAGGGTCTCATGCTTGCTAGGAAGGTGCTCTACCTCTTGAGTCAGTACGCCAGCCCTTTTTCTTCTCTTCTTTCTTTCTTTTTTTCTTTGCAGGGACTGGGGTTTCAACTCAGGGCTTCACACTCTCAAAGCAGGCATTCTACTGCTTGATGCACACCTCCAATCCTGAATTCCATACTTCTTATATGAAACGTTCAAAAGGATTCCTTCAGGGACAATGTGTCTTTATTGTCCAATGGAAGGGGATCAAATCTTTTCACTGTATTTATTAGAGACTAATTTCAAACTAGTATCAATCTTTTGTATGTCCAAAATCACCTTTGCTCACCTTCCCTCCCATGTGGGAGCCCTCATGGAGCATCAACAAAGAATCTGGGATAATTACCAGGGCAAACTTTACTTAGAAGTTCCCTGCTTTAAATTTTAACTTTCCAGCAACAACTCTTTGATTTTTCAGAAGCTCTTCTGCTTGTTTTTCTCAGTAACTTCAAAAATCAAGACAAATTTTCTGGACCTCACTTTCCTCTCCACATTCTTGCCCTTTTTTGGCCTGCTTGTTTTAGAAAACATGAATTCCAATATTTGCCGCTATGTTCTGTGAGATCTCTGAGATCGTTGCTCAGAAGCCTTGGCAATGATGATGTGATAGTCTTCTTGGACTCTCACTTAGCATCAACTATCAGAAAAATGCTTGAAGACTAAAAGATGTTGTAATATTGGACTCACATTCTTCCTGGGATCCTGATGCTTATTGTTTCAGATGCCATCCATCACATTTGTTGTCACTTGATGTACTTTGTGTAACTTCCACCACAGTTCTTTAAGAAAATGTGCATGGTGCAAGATCTCTATCACAGGCAGACTTACATTTGACTTGAGTCATTGTTGCCTGTTTTTACTTGAGAGGTATTTGCAAAATGCCTATCCTTCAATTTTATTTTGAAGAAAATTGACTAGAAACACAAAACTAAATAATAGCAACTGAAAATAAACATTTAGACCTAATTAGAATCCAAATGTAAAATCATCGCAATATTTGTTTTGTTTAAATTACCAGGATTAAAGGAATTAAAAAGCCAGTATGCAGTTCTGTTTACCTCATTCCAGCAAAGTTCACAGATAATACACAGTGAATCGACAGGCTGTCAGCTAAGCATCTATCAACCTGAAAGTTCCACATGTGCATCAGGGAATATAAGTTCTGAAAGCTGGCAACATCTTTTCAGAGAGTTTTCTATAACTCTTGCCTATTTTAGATGGCCCATAAATAGCAAATATCCATCAATCAAGAGCTTCTTTGTAATGACTTATTAAAATGAAGGTAGACACATGGTGTTCCTATGAGGGGGTCTGCATTTTAACTTTCATCCAATGTCAATTTAATTTCAGTAACTATCCTACACCCAGTTTATGGTTTGCACAAATTACAGCAGTGATGTGTTTGCTAGGGTAATGGTGATGATACATGCCATTAATTCCCCAGAGCGTATCACACTTTCTAAACACATGGTATAGGGAAGGTCACATTGAATCCACCTAGCTTACATGACCGAAAATAAGCCAACGTCACTAAGCTTCTCTAATAGAGGAAAGACAGCAAAACTGTAAGCATGCATTCATTTCGAATACATTTATAAGTTCTATAACATAGCAATTAGGTTTTACTTAGATAATAATGTCATAAAACTAATGGCATAAAATAATGTCATTCTATTAACATTTGAAATTTTAAAAAGTAGGAGAAATGGCAGAGAAGAATGTCTAATAAAGTCTTTTACAATGTAGTAAGATATCTCTATATACTTTTGTAGAAAGAGTAAGTGACCATTTGACTTTGGGGCTTTTAATCCCACCAAAGGCAGTGATTAGCAAAGATCAAACGCAGTAATGAGGCTCCATGTGGGTCCTCTGCTCAGTGCTCCATGAATTACAGGGAACACAATACATCCCTGGCCCCTTAAGCCCCGTGTGCTCCTATGGGTGATTATTTTTGGCATGCAGTAGTTCTGTGGTCTCATGTCCCTTATCTGAAAATCTTTGTTTCCCAGATCATACCATTCATTTTTAGCTGTACGGAAGTCTTCAGAATTGAGGTTCTGTTAGTTCATCTTGAAAAGTGTACTTGAACTGCAAGTGATTTTTGTCTATAAAAATATTAAATTTACCAAATTGTAATAATCTGTATTATAAATGCTCCCAAAAGCTAGACATTTTACTTCCAATGTAAAAGTATTGACTAAAACCTGCTATTCGCCATACATTTGTTCTTAATTGTTTTGTATTCATTTTTGGCTAATTCACTAGCATTTGTTTTTGAAATATATAAATGAATACATTTAAGTTTTATCAAAGTGGCCTCTCGTGCAGTACATAAAGCACAGACATTTAAAATCTCAATATAAATATACATTAGTCTAAATTAAATTGGTACCTAAAATAAGAGCTAGTACAAAACCAGGTAGTTTCAATCTCTCAAATTATTCATTATTTTTCAAAATATAGTGAGAATAATTTGTTTATGTACCGTTTATATGAATCTTGATTCCATATTTGACAATTTAATGTGTCTTCATCAATTTATACATAAATAAGACAGGTTTTATAAACATATCTTCAATTTAACTGAATATATTTAGAGCTTATTTTTGTAGAATTTAACATATCCTGTACTTTCTTGCATGGCTATACTCATGTATAATATTTTATCTTCCATTAATATTTCATTTTCTTCTTGAAAATTGTCTTTTAATATATTATATATGTATGAATTTTGAAAGTTCAATCTAAGGATAAAAAGAACAATTCTAAATGTTCAATTATTTAACTCTTATCCATTGTTTAAAAAAGGTGACTATCTTATCCTTAGATTGAAACATATTTAAAATTCTTTGTATAAAATATTCCTGTTCAAAACTATTAAAATTAGAATGCAAATAACTTTGCAAATAGAGTATGTGAATTATCAGTTTACCTGAATGATCCTTTTCTGTTTATTTAAGAAATTAGGCTAACTAGAATAATAACATACATCTTATCTGATTATATACATATTCATTCATTACATTATGAAGGGAGACGTGACATATCCTCCTAATTTTAGAGCAGTGACTGCTAACCAGAAGTGATTTTGAAGTCAGTGTACATGTGCACTACTTGGAGACATTTTGTTTTTACAACTGTGGCTGCTGCTGGCATCTGTGAATATTGCCCAAAGTTGCTCCAAAACACCCATCCATATCTGCAAGGTAGCCCCCTAATACATAGAAATATTCTGCTTCAAATGTCTGTACTGTCAATGTCAACAAATTATTCTTAGCTTCTAATTAATAGATATATGATACAGTAACTAAAATAACTACTGTTTCCATGTAATTTATAGTTTAATAAATATATTTAATATCCATTAATTTATAGGTTTTTTTCTTAGCAGTATGAGGAATTATTATCTTAGCCTTTTAATTCTGAAGACACATGAAAAACTGTATGTTAATAAACTCTAAGTTGAAAAACAATTCTTTGAATAACACAAGTTACTAAAATTAATGGAAGAAAAATGGGAGCACCTGAAATAAATCTATACCACAGAAACTTAATTCTTAGTTGGAGAACTTACAACAAAGAAATTTCTAGTACTATATGAGTTCACAGGAAAATTCTCAGAATAAATTAACACAGAAATAATGCTATGTACATTCCTTTGCATAATTTTGAAGAAAAACAAACACTATTATACTCATTTTATGTCACAATTATAATATTATTACAATTCAACAATATTTTGACATTTCTAAACACATAAAATTGCTTTTAAAAACTCTTTTCTGCTCTTCCAGAGCAGACTTTAACTACTGCTCCCTTCTTGCTTCTACTCATTCATTACAAAGTATGTATAAGTTTTAGTGGGTCAAATAATGTTAAGCTCAAAACTTGAGCAAACCTCAAGAAAATAATGTAATTATACATAATGGTAAAAACATATTAAAATAATTGTGTTCTGTATGATCAATATTTTCACCATTTTATTCTCATAGTGTTATGTATTTAATATTATAGCTCTCACTATCTACCTTAATTTATAATTATAATTGTTCTACAAAAAATATAGTAAAAAATTCTCCACCTTTCTTATTTTTACCAAATGCTCAAATTTTAATTGACGGCCATAAATTTAAAAACAAAATACTAAAATGCGAAAGTGTAAACTTCATCAAGTCAGAAGCTTAAAATTAAATGGCTAACTCAGAAAATTCTTTCTATTTATACAAACTAAACTGGCAATTCTGACAATATTAATAAAAATGATCTTAAACCAACTAAAACTACCATAAGAAAGGAACTAAGGTAGAACGAAGAAAATGAGAGGAGATGAACCAATCAGGGTTATAAGACATAGGTACATGGAAATATCACAAGGAAACTCCCTGTGTAGCTACCTTTATCTCAAACAAACAAAAATATCATGTTTTTGTCTTTTATTTTCTCTTTTTTCTTCTATAAAATAGGAGAACAGAAGGGCAAAACAAATCCTGCCCAGGAGGGAGTGCTGGCAGCGGTGGGAGGGAGGAGGTGGCAGGGAAAGGGGTAGGAAGGTGAATATGTTGCAAAAAATGTATACATATGTATGTAAATGCAAAAATTATACCTGTTGAAACTGCTCCAGGAATCTGATGGGGGGATAAAGGAGACCAATAGAGGGGGTAAATTCAAGTATTTTATATTTAATTCATTGCAAGAACCTGTGTAAATGTCACAATGCATCCCTAGTCAGCACGAAAAAGAAAAAAAATCACAAAAGAAAAAAAATGTGGATATACGAGCCTTTCTGGTTTGTAAATTTACATCTTGCCTGTAGTTAGCAAAGCCTAAGGATCTCAAGGGTATGCATTTGTTATGGTACTATATGAGGTCAACTTCTGACATCAGCCCATTTATATAAATGCATTTGGGGCTGGCAGCATGACTCAAGTGGTTGAGCTTCTGCCTTACAGTGTAACACCCTGAGTTCAAACCTCAGTACCACCAAAAATAAATAAATTAATGAATAAATAAATAAAAGGAACTGATGTCAACCAATACAACTACTTCAATATATATTCATTTTCAATCATTGTCTGGAAAAGGTATTTCAAAACCTTGCCTACCACAGGTACCCTTCAAATTTGGTGTGTGTGATGAAACAAGTACAATTAATTCATGAAGTAGACTTAATTAAAGGAGGGTGAATATGGGTGATATACTTTCTATACAAGTATGAATATGAAATAGTGAAATCTGTTGAAGTCATCCTAAGAAGAGGAAGCAGGTAACAGGGAGAATAATGGAAGGGATGAACCGATTCAGGGTATAGTACATGTAAACATGGAAATGTCACAATGAAATCCCCTGTATAACTACCATATATTTACAAAAATGTCTTTTATTTAAAAAGGCATTTCATTTATTAAATTTAGTTATTAAATAGTATTTCATTTATTAAAACTGAAGGTCTAGAAGGTAAAATAGGTCTGGTCGGGAGGTGGACACCAGTGAGAGGGGAGAGTAAATAAGGAAAGGGTGAATGAGGGTGAATATGGTGTTTCGTATTCATATATGAAAATAGAACAATGAAACCTGTTGAATTTGTTCTATGAAAGAGAAGTAGGTGGGATGAGGGGGAAAGATGGAGGGGTGAATTTAATTAAGATATAGTGTAAGCACATATGTAAATGTCAGATTGTAACCCCTTCTACAACTGTAATTTACTAGTAAGATAAATGATAGTTTTAAAAAGAAAGAGGTATGAGTATACTTATTTGCATTTGGATTTCACTGGAATCAAATAGAGCAGAGGCCAACAAGGTTTTAGAGATAGATGCTTTGCCAAAATACCCCCATTCCTGGACCCAAATAAACTATAATATTTATATTAAAATGTCTCTTTGACCTTCAAGTGACAGGAGTCAAGAAAGGGGCTGAAGGAGCTGCTTATCCTCTTACAAGAGTATAGTCTCCAATCCAATTTACTCAGGCCTAGGGACCAGGTGGATAAAAATAAAGGCTCCCATGTCATGCCAGTATCAGTAGGCTCAAGTGGTCCACTGCAACTTGAGAAAAATCAAGTAGGGTTCTCACCTAGGGAGAGAATTGAGGTCTAACCCTTCTCTGAAGTAAAGACCCTTGCCATGCCTGAATGGGAAAGTTCAGAACTGCTACATACATATCAATGACTGCCAATGATACCAAGGTATCCTGGAAGCACCTGTCCATGGTAGAGTGTACTGTGAGCTCTATGTCAATTTAACAATGTTTGGGTTTGGAGCAAACTTACAAATCTTGTAGACAGATATCTAGATGAAGATACCAACATCTTGACACCAGCAACAATAACAATAGCAGTAAATACAAAAGCTCACTAACAATTTCTGGAATTTGAGCTGGGAACAGAGGGACTAGAAGAGAACTTTGTGTTACTCCTTAGAAGAGGAAGTAAGTGTGCCTGTATATGGCAAGAAAAGGATTCCACTACATGAAGCCTGTGTTAACCATTAGACATTTTCTTAGTATTGTTGACTCTCCATCTAAGAACCTACTGTAATTTCACTATCCTACTCCATTGAATGCCCATAAAATGTGAATAGTAGTGACATATGCCAGGTCTAGGTGGAAATTAAGAACGAGTGGACAAGGCTTTAGTCTTTCTTTCCCTGGGCCCTTATGACAGACACCAATTCATTTCATTACAGTATCTGCTCTGCTAATATGAGTTGTGAAGTAAGTTTATTCCAGGAGAGTCCCAGTGAATTTGTGGGAAGAGAAAAGTCATTTGTTTATAAACCCACTAAACACTAAGGTTTGGTGAATTTTCTAAAACCACAGTGTGATTACTGTCTTGAAAGATACACCCAAATTACTCAACACAGGGACTAACAAAGTATTTATTTTGACCTAATATTGTATTTCTTGTTCATTATATAAAGCATTTTTGTAAAGCCAAAAATAACTTTATATCCAAAAATATGACTCTTTAATTAGAAGAAATTGTCAACATAGAACCTATATTTTAAAGCAAATATTAAGGGAAATATCATAATAATGGCAACAATTGTTATAAAAAATCAAATCATAGTGAACTGTATGTTCTAGTACAAATAAGTTTTGCTGATCTCCTGTATGCCAGTAGAACTTTGCAAAAATGTCAAAGTAATACATTTTGAATACATTTCCCCCAATGACAATGCTGTTTTCAGGGACCAGAACTACCTAACAAATATATTTTGCATTTAAGAGTATTTCCCAGTGAGAAGTAATCAGTGAAGCAATTTTTATCTTGTTGGAAAAAATACCTACCAAGAGAACACAGAACAAAAAATATACCTTGCATTATAGCTATTGATTTTATTGGTGAAGAAAGCAACTATTGTTCATCAGTTTAGGTTAGAAATACTTTGCTTTACATAAAAATGTCCTTCTTGGGATTTTAAAAGATGTACTGAAATGGAAAAAAGTAAGTGCTTGGACATAAATCAGTCTTTACAAGTATGTTGTTTGCTAGGAACAGATATATTATTTATGATATATAGTGAAAGCAAAATTTACTAAGACAGGTCAAGCAGTTTTGAGCAGAGAAGTTAAATTTAGTATATCAAGAGACTACCAGCACTTTAATTAAAATGATTTTATGTGTTTCTCAACAAAATCATGTGGAAAAAATATTTGAGTTCCCCAGACATTTAGCATTAAATGCTTTTCAAATGCCTGCTTCATTTAGTACATATTTATAATGTTTACATAGAATGAAGTTAAGATTCAGTAGCATATATGGATATATTCACAGGACTAAAAGTGTCTCAAATTGTAGTTTTTGCATAAGCTAAGCTTCAATTTTATTTGAACATGAGTGAAAAATATAATCTTCACATATTAAAATAATTTTACTAATAACTATTTTATTTCTAACCTTAAATGTTCACAATAGTTGCAATATTTATATGGAACTATTTCAAAATAAGCTTAAAATAACAGAAATCCTCAATGTTCTGTATGTTGGATACTTCATATTTCCCAGTGGTGGTGCTCAAGTGGCCCACTGCCAACATTATAATAGTGGTATCACAGCTTATTATACAGAATTGCCTCTACCACATCTTATAAGCATTCATATTTTTTGAATTTGATTGAATATGTTGGATACCACTGAAAGAATTTAATCATTTATGTCATCCCACTAAGTCAAGTGCTTCTTTTTCAGTTATAGAGTTCAAGTGGAAAATCCCAACTAATGACTAAGACATTCATTCTCATGTGCAGAAACTTCAGTTATGTATACCTGTGAAGTGCACTCTAATCATTTTAATATGAAGTACAAGTTAAGTTGATAAAAGTACCATTGAATTGAGAGAAAGTGCTTTTGACAATACTTGCTGTCAAACAAAATTGCAATAAATATGCAATTGCAACAGAGGTGATAAGCTCAAGTGTGAAAGCGTCTTCAGAAATAGAAGATGCATAGGATACCCTATTTAGGAAAATCTAAGTGCTTACTTCTTTCAAGGAAAATTTCAGAGGTTTTTTTAGAGCCTTAATTTTTACTTTTCCCCACTTTTAATTTCATAGCAAAGTAACTCTTTTAGTAAAGATGAATTTGTTTATGCATCTTTTATTTTAGTCTCACACAAGCTTAAAAGGTAGCAACTTTTTTTGCAACATCTCTGTCTCGCTTAACAGAAAAGAAGAGTTCTGTCAGTTTATCCACTAGAGGGCTGAATGAGAACAATCAAGAGTAGTGGCAGAGAGCAAAGACAATAGCTGTCCTCCCACTCTCCTGGAGGAGCTTGTAGGAGACACTATGTGTAACATAGATAATAATAGGAGTAAATTTTGATTTACTCTAGTCTCTGATCTTCACAAAGTAAGTGGAACAATGATCAGTAAAAAGACTTGAATTCTCAGTGGTCTGCTCAAAGTAATACTTGGTATTTAATTTCAGTTACTAAATATTTTTAAGTAGAATATCAAAGAGTTTTTGCGAACTCATTCAGAGATGTTCACTGGGGTAGCCACGAGCATCTCCAATATGATGTTGTAATATAGGGACCCTAGTTTCCCACCAGCCCCAATTAACATCCCTCTGCTTTCTCCATCCACCACGTTAGTGCTAACTCCTCTATTTGCCTCAGGTTGCTTCCAGGTAGTGACTGACTACCGGGATAACACTGAGTCCCATTCTTATGGAACATGAGCTTACCTTACAGGCTTTCTTCACTCAGTGACCTCCTGTAAGCTCAGTCAAAATGTGAACAGAGTGGTGCTACAATGCTAAATTCCCCTATTGCATCCTTCCTTTTCACCATCCTGTTATGGGGTGAGGTTTCCATTGTGCTCTGACTTTTTTCCTTGCCTGCTTCTGATTAACATTTATCCTTCCCAGGGACTTCAAACCACAAACTTTTTGCATAATTCTTGGGAGATGCAAACTAACACAATTATACACACAAACACACACACACACACACACGCATATACACGTATATGTATATATCCTCAGGTAAAACCTGAGAAGCAATACTTACTTGGCTTTTCATTGACTATGTCTGATTCCAGATAATGCTACTATAGATTAAGGCAAAGTATACCATGGACGTCTTTACCGTGGAACACTTTGTTATATGCAGTGTGATGCATGTGTGTGTTCACGTCTTTAACCAATACTACAGTGTCATTAGTAGTTAGCATTTGAGATTCCACTTCAGAAATCTGTTTCGGACATTGTTATTTAGCATACAAAACATCATGTAAAGGAACCCACATTCCTGAGGTTGTCCCAAACAACGCATTAAATATTTCTGTATAAATCTGCGTGGATGGATTCATTTGTTAGCACAGAAAATGAATCAATATTTCATTATTATGTGATTTAGAAATGAATGACACTTAGGAAATGTTGTTTGCTGGAAGGAGGATATAGGTACATTGACTTATGCACAGAATGCCTATAAGATTGTTTTTAGAACAGATACTTAATCCCCTCTAAGAAGTATACCATCTTTTAAACAGTGCTCAGCTCCATGCATGACCATCCCAAACTTAATGGAAGAACCTCTTCTTATTTTATTAAAGCATTTCTTAATTTTCAGTATGAACCTTAAAAATTTTTGTGAGATGTTCAAGGAAAAAGCACTGTATGTAAATGGCAAAGAAAATTTGAGGAGATCCAAAATGGTGGCTAAGGTAAGGAATCAGAACTCCTAAGCTTTGTGACACGAAAAGCCTCCTTGAGACATTGGAGCTACACTTAGGTAATTTTGATTGCTCCTAGACAAAATAATGACCACCATCACATTAAATGCAGATGAAATTCAAAGACTCACCCTTATATCAGCCTTTAACAGCACCTAACAGCTGTTAAAATCCTGCCTGGCACAGCTGTGTCCAGACTCCGGCTCTGGGAAAAAAGCCCTGGCCACTTCTCCATTTTTTTCTTTCTTCTCCCAACAAGCAGAAGAGAGAGCATCAATCAGAATCAAACACTGTGACATCCTGGACACCTAACCCCTTGAAAACCTCCCAACATCAGGCCTCTAAAGCTGCCTACATAAAACTGCAGAAGAAACAGGTGAGCATTATACACCATAAGTGTATCCCTTATCCCCACCCCAGGAAAATAATCCAGCACAGGCCCTGGGCAGAGTAAAACCCACACACCAGCAAAACTGAAAACCATAAACAGCAAACTGTAATCTAACATGGACATCAGAGGTGAGGGATGGAACACTGAACCTGTCTTGGAGAACAGGGGTTAGGTGAGGAGATGAGCTCTCACTTCTGAACACTCAAGGGTGGGGCAAGGAGCCAAGCTCTCAGTGCAGAACTCTGAGTGAAGTGCACATAAAATAGCAAAGGCTGAGAGCGGTGGTGGGGTGACAAGCCCAGTGCACTGAAGAGTCATTAGCACTCAGCAGAAAACAGGAAAAGCCCAAAGGCTGAGAGCAGGGATGGGGCAACAGGCTAACTTCCCAAAGCAGGGCAGGAGGTGGATCCTGGAGCTGATCTATGGGACAAAGGCAGCATTCAAAACTGAATTGCCCCACCTTGCTGCGGGGAGGAGCTGACCAAACAGAGCTCAGCTGAAGGGTGTCACAACTGCCACCTGGTGAAAAAAACAGCTCTGACCACCCTGCAAGAGCTGGAAGTCTTACATCACCTCACAATTCCAGCTAATGACCAAAGAAGGACCAAATACTACTCACAAGGCAGTCATGTGGTGAGACCACATCAGAGCTTCTGCTTGAATGCCAATAACAGGATTGTATCCCTAAGGTATAACTCCAGAACTTTTACCAGTAGACTGAACTTTTTGTAGTTCTGGAGCCTGATGTTTCTTATTGTTTTGGTTTTTCTTTTTTTTTCCCTTTTCTTTTTTATTCCTATATTCTTAACTTCATCATCACAACTCTCTTATTCCTATTCTCACTCTTTTCACTTTCCTTCCTTCTTTTGTGCTACAATTCATTAATCTCCCTCTGAATTACTCTTTCTGCCCCTTCTCATCCACTCTTTTCCCTGTCTTCACCTCCCTCTCCCTATCCTCCCCCAACCCTTCACCACACTACCCCTTCCTCTTACACACTCACCACCTGCTGACTAGCTTACTGTACCAACTGTACACAACCCCAGCCTGCAATCCATAACCAAAGCACTCTCCACTACAGCAACAGAAATACACACAAAGAGACACAAAGGCCACAAAACCCAGCAGCCTCCATACCTCTTAATCTTTCCACCCCCTCACCCTTTTTCCCACCCCCCCTTTTTTAGTGACACCTTTACCAATTCCCCAAAATCTGTAGCAGCCTAGTAACTGTTACTTCCCCTCAAATCCCTCTGTTTATAGATATTATCATCAAGAGAATGCTTATATAATATGTATAAAACTTGTCTGGCAATGAACCTGGGAATCTGTTATTGTTAAGTTACACCTCCAGACAAGGGAGAGACAGAGTACATCAACCTAGCTAAAAACCAAGTCAGTTACAATGCAAAAATTAAATCAGGGAAAAAAATTAGGTTATAAAATCCACCAAGTAGCCTACCAAAAACATAGTTGCACAGCACAAAGTGGACTGATGGGAAAAAGAAGGGATGGAAACCATTCTCCTCAAAAAAATGATTCAATAAAGTATTCAGTGGGAAATGAAGAAAATGGATACCCAGTTCCTGACCTCAACAAAACAATGATAAATGTCACTAAGGAACCCAGTGATGCTCCCCACTTCCAAAAAAAGAAACCCTCAAAGAAGAAATCTCTGAGAAATACATGGAGAAGATTCTAGACATGGTTAACCAGAATGTACAAAATACACTCAAGAAATTTCAAGACACCAAAAATAAAAAAAACATGAGATAACAGAGAAACAAATAAAGAAACTCATAGAAAACTTCAACAAACATCAAATTGAAACAAAGGACACCATAAGAGAGATATATGAATTAAAGAGGACAACACTGATTATACAAAAGGAGTTGAACAAAGATATGGAAAACCTCAGAAGAAAGAATCAAACTGAAATTCTGGAAATAAAAAGTCCCTACAGTCAAACAAAAAATAGAGGCTACTCCAGCAGACCAGAACAACTAGAAGACAGAATCTCAGAGCTTGAAGATAAAGTAGAAATCAAAGACAAAAACAGAAGAAATCATAGTCAAGCAGTACAAGAGATGTGAAAGGAATTTGCAAGAATTCAGGGACTCCATCAAAAGACCAAGCCTGAGAATCATGGGCATTGAAGAAGGAGAAGAGGTGCAAGCCAAAGGGATATGTAACATATTCAAAAAATAATAACATAAAATTTTCCAAATCTCAACAAAGTTTTGGCCATTCAGGTTCTGGACGCCTCCAGGACACCAAACAAACTTGAACAAAATAGACCCTTCTGATGACATATTGTCATTAAAACAATAAGCACAGAGAACAGAGAAAGAACACTGAAGGTTGTAAGAGAGAAACAAACAATGTATAAAGGTAAACCCATCAAAATCATAGCAGATTTCTCAATGGAAACCTTAAGAGCAAGAAGGGCATGGAATGAGGTATTTCTTGCACTGAATGAAAATAACTTTATCCCTAGGATACTCTACCCAGCAAAACAACTATTCAAAATTGATGGAGCAATAAAAATCTTCCATGATAAACAGGAACTAATAGAGTATATGACTATGAAGTCACTACTACAGAAGATTCTATAAGGAATTCAGCACACAGAAGATGAAAGCAAACAAAGCCATGAGAGGACAGGAAGCATCAAACCACAGGAGAAGAAAAGACACATAATCAGAGAGTAGCAGTAATCTGATTGCATACAATCAAATCCTTAAAACAACAAAAACAATTAAGTGGCAGGAATCACCATATACTATCAATATTAACACTGGATGTCAATGGACTCAACTCCTCCTTCAATAGACAGTTTGGCAAACTGGATTAAAAAGGAGTATCTGACAATCTGTTGTTTACAAGAGACATATTTTATTGACAAAAATAAACACTGACTTAGGGTGAAAGCTGGAAGAATTACCAAGCCAAAGGAATAAAGCCTGAAAATAGGCAGGAGTATCAATAGTTATATCAGACAAAGCAGACTTTAAACCTACTTTGATCAAACAAGGTGAAGAAGGACAATTCCTACTAATAAAAGGTGCAATACACCAAAAGGAAATAACAATTATCAACCTATGTGCACCCAATGTCAGTGCACCCAATTTCATCAAACATACACTGAAAGACTCCAACACAGTGGTACTAGGAGACTTTAATACCCCTGTATCATCTAAAAATAGGTCATCCAAACAAAAAATCAACAAAGAAATCCAAGAATTACATCACACCATAGATCAAATGGACCTAGCTGATGTCTACAGAATATTTCATCCAACATCCGCACAATATACATTCTTCTTAGCAGCCCATGGAACTTTCTCCAAAATAGATCACATCTTAGGGCACAAAGGAAGCCTCAGCAAATATAAGAAATAAACCCATGAGTATATATACCCATGAGTGCCTATATCAAAAGGGCAGAATGATTTCAAATAAATAACCTAATGCTATATCTCAAACTCCTAGAAAAACAAAAACAAGCAAAACCAAAACAAGCAGAAGGACAGATAATAAAAATAAGGGCTGAAATTAATGACATAGACACCAAAAAAACAAAAACATACAAAGAATCAACAAAAAAAAAGCTGGTTCTTTGAAAAAAATAAACAAGAATGACTATCCCCTTGCGAATCTGACTAAAATGAGGAGGGAAAAGACACAAATTAGTAAAATCAGAAACACAAAAGGGGAGATAACAGCAAACACCAAGGAAATCCAGGGAATCATCAGAGACTACACTGAGAACCTATTTCCAATAAATTGGAAAACCTTGAAAAAATGGACAAATTTCAGATAATTATGATCATACAAAACTGAACCAAGAGTATATTAACCACCTAAACAGATCTATAACATGTAATGAAATTGAAGCAGAAACAAGGAGTCTCCCCAAAAAAGAAAAGTCCAGGACCTGATGGATTCTCAGCTGAATTCTAGCAGACTTTCAACAAAGATCTAGTAGCAACACTCCTTAAACTTTTCCATGAAATAGAAATGGAAGGAACACTACCTAACTCATTCTGTGAAGCCAGCATTACACTAATCACAAAACTGGACAAGGACATATCCAAAAGAACTACAGGCCAATCTCCTTAATAAACATCAATGCAAAACACCACAATAAAATAATGGCAAACCAAATACACCAACATATCAGAAAAATCATTTACCATGACCAAGTTGGCTTCATCCCAGGGATTCAGAGATGGTTCAACATATACAAATCAATAAATTTAATGTAGCACATTAATAGAAGCAAAGACAAAAATCACACGATCATCTCAATAGATGGAGAAAAAGTCTTTGATAAGCTTCAACACCACTTCATGATAAAATCTCTAAGAAAACTAGGAATGGAAGAAATGTACCTCAACATTATAAAGGGTATACATGGCAAACCTAAAACCAACATCAAACTTAATGGAGAAAAACTGAAATAATTTCTCCTAAAATCAGGAACAAGACAAGGATGCCCACTCTCCACACTCCTATTCAACACAGTCCTGGAATTCCTAGAGAGAGCAATAAGGCAAGAAGAAGAAATAAAAGGAATAGAAAAAGGTAAATAAATAGTCAAAATATCCCTAGTTGCAGACAACATGATCTTATATCTCAAAGATACAAAAATCTCTACCCAAAAACTTCTAGACACCATAAACAGCTTCAACAATGTAGCAGGATACAAAATCAACTCACAAAAATCAGTAGCCTTTCTATACACCAACAATGAGCAAATTGAGAAAGAATATAGGAAAATAATTCCATTTACAATAGCCTCAAAAAACCCCAAATACCTACGAGTAAAGTTAACAAAGGATGTTAATGACCTCTACAAGGAGAATTACAAACCACTGAAGAAAGAGATACAGGAAGACTACAGAAGATGGAAAGATCTCCCATGCTTATGGATTGGCAGAATCAACATAGTGAAAATGGCTATACTACCAAAAGCAATCTACATGTTCAATGCAATTCCCATCAAAATCCCAATGATATTCATTACAAAAGTTGAAAAATCTACTCTAAAGTTCACTAGGAAACACAAATGACCATGCTTAGCCAAAGCAATACTGAGCTAAATGAGCAATGCTGGAGGTATCACCATACCCAATTTGATACTACAGAGCCATAGCAATACAAACAGCATGGTACTGGCACAAAAAAAAATATGATGACCAGTGCAACAGAATAGAGGATCTGGATATGAATCTACACAGCTATGCCCACTTTATTTTTGTCAAAGATGCCAAAAACACACAATGGAGAAAATACAGCCTCTTCAACAAATATTGCTGGGAAAAGTGGTTATCTGCCTGCAGAAAATTGAAACTATTCCGTGTCTGTCACTCTTTACTAGTATCAACTCAAAGTGGATTAAAGACCTTAATATCAGACCTGAAACCTTCCAGTTAATAAACAAAAGAGCAGGGAATACCCTGGAAACAATAGGTATAGGCAAGGACTTTCTCAGTAGAACTCTGGCAGCCTAGTAACTAAGATAAAGGATGGACATATAGGACTACATGAAATTTAAAAATTTCTGAACAACAAAAAAAAAACAGTCTCTGAATTGAAGAGACCATCCACAGAGTAAGAGAAAATATTTGGTAGCTATACATGAGACAAAGGACTGATAATCAGAATATACAGGGAGCTCAAAAACTAAACTCCCCCAAAATGAATGAAGCAATAAAGAAGTGGACAAATGAACGAAACAGAACTTTTTCAAAGGAAGAAATCCAAATGGTGAAAAAACACATGAAAAAATGCTCACCATCCTGGCCATAAAGGAAATGCAAATCAAAAGCACACTAAGGTTCCGCCTCACTCTTGTTAGAATGGCTAACATCAAGAGCACCACCAACAACAAATGTTGGCGAGGATGCAAGGAAAGAGGAACCTTCATACACTGCTGGTGGGAATGTAAATTAGTACAACCATTATGGAAAACAATATGGAGGCTCCTGTAAAAGCTAAATGTAAATCTTCCATATGATCCAGCAATACCCCTCCTAGGGATACATCCAAAGGAATACAACTCAAATTATTACAAAGGCACCTGCATATCCATGTTTATTGCAGCACTATTTACAATAGCAAACTATGGAAAGAGCCAAGATGCACCACTACCAACAAATGGATCAAGAAAATGTGGTATTTGTACACAATGAAATTTTATTCAGCCACAAAGAAGAATGAAATTTTGTCACCTGCAAATAAGTGGATGGAACTAGAGAACATCTTAAGCAGAGTTAGCCAGGCTCAGAATACCAAAATCGCATCTTCCCTTCATATGCAGACTATAGACCTAAAATAATGCAGTAATATTATTGGACATTGGACACACGTTAAGGGGAGAGAACACACACGGAAAAAACAGGGAAAGGAAAGGAATCCTAAAACTTGAATGTGGTAGATGTGCTCTCTGTAGAGGAGCAGATATAGTAAACTTAAACTGGCAGAGGCCAGTATGGGAAGGGGACCAGGTAGAGATGAACAAAGAGGTCTGGTAGAGATGAACCAATGTGGGTTGCAATTCACAAGTATGTGGAAGCAATGCTAGGAATCTTTGTATAGCTATCTTTACTACAAACTCACAAAAGCAATATATCTTTCTTATTATCTCCTATGTTTTCTCTTCAATAAAATCAGAGAACAAAAGGGCGGAACAGGTTCTGTCTGGAAACTGGGGTGGAGGGAGGTGGCACAAACAATGTGTATACATGTAAGTAAATATAAAAATGATAAAATAAAAAAGGACAGAAAAAAAAATCAAATGCAGGTTGCCTGTAGTTGTGATACACAGCAATTGAGCTGTGAGTTTGAAGTGGAGTGGAGTGAGCAAACAGAATAGTGTTACGGGGCAATGTTATATCTAAATGTATTATAGGTGCTCTTTGGTCAAAGATTGTTGGAATTGGCTAATGAAGTGTTATGGGCTAGGAAGATTAAAATGAAACTCAGATGATTTAATGTTTGAAAACAATACACTACAAAATTTTTCATAATGATAAATTCTAGCATATGATGAAAAACTAACATAAAATGCAAAGGCTATTAGAGCAGAGAATTTAAAAGTACTAAGATTTCTATTATAGGAATATTCTTGGAAAGACTTGGGAAGTCTTTCTGGAGAGAGCAGTCATGTTATAAGAAGTGAAGACAGTCAAGATGTGTGAGGAAGTGTCTTGTTTTTTTAGATGACTGTATCCAGAGGGATCATGCACTACGCCTGTGAGGTCCTGGGATAAGGCTCATCCCTAGGAGCAAAGAGGACAATTCCTTACTTATTTGTGAAGAAAAAAAATGAACTAGAAAGGTAACTAATAAAGCAGTATGCTCAGGGAGAGTTGAGTCTGATCAGAAAAAGAAAATATTCAGAAATTATGTTTTAAGGAATTTTGTTCATATTTGACTGTGAGTCCATGAAAGATGTCATAGTTCAGAGCTCTGACGTAACGAACATCAGGCAATAGGATGACCTAGAAGCCTTAGAATATTGTGTTATTAAAATGTTCAAATAGCATAGTTAAAATTAGACTCTATGACTCAAAGCAGAGCAGTGTTGCAGTACAGAAATGGAGCCATTGAGGTTGTTCCAGGATGTGTGGGCATCTAAAGTACTTTCTTCCCTCCTGCCAGTACTACAGAGTGTCTGAAAGAAGGACCTCCATCTGGACTATGAGGACTTCCACTGCTTTCTCTTCAGTTCTGCCATTGGAAGCAGAATCAGGAGGAGGTGTGGTCTTACCAACATATCTCATCTCTCTCCTCTCCCTAAAAGACATGTATTAAATTGAACTCTACAGAGTTTAAAGCGAATGAACTTACATCACTCTGTAGCACAGTCCAATCCTTCATAATACTGGCAGCAAAATATTTGCTTTTAGCTTTGGAATAAGTGACTATATATCAGCAAGAATAATATGTTTGCAACAGTTTTATTCATGTTATATCATCAAGTATTCATCACAAGTCTATCCATTTTACAGATTGCAAAAACAATGAAATGCCTTTAATCAAACATCTTACACAAGATCTAGACCTGAAATCTAATCATAATTTATTTCAAAGCTTTCCCACTCTATCGCACTCCATTTGAGAGACTGATTAACTTACCATTAGTCAATTTTTCAGGCGATTCTAACTTTGTGATTAAAGAAACAAAGCACTTGTTCCATGATCTCAATAATCAAAGAACACATGAACACATTTGGGAGGTCATTTTGCTACTTGAGAGACAATGGGCTACTTATAAAATCTATTACTGACTTTCCCTTAACAAACATATCAGAGTTGAATATTTTGTTTTGTAAGAGAAATACTCAACAGATAGCTATTAAAATGAAAAGCTAACAGGTGGTCATGAGTAAGGCTCCTTGAAGCACTTCATTATCAAATCTTCATATAATTTCCAGAAACATTCTCCATGTTTCTTGTGGGTGGCACTGATTTGTGATTTACTAATCAGCGTCCTGAGGATAGAAAGTTCTGTTAACCTGTAAAAGTCCCTTTTAAAGATTCACATCATCATGTGTAAGTTGAGTTTTAACTTTTAGAATGAGAATTATATTCAAAATGTAGCTTCATTTAGCAACATTTTCCTCTAGCTTCTAAATCCCAATCTCACTATGTTTATGTTTTCCTTGCATTAATTTGATAAACACTTTGAAAACCTCAAACTAAAAACTACTTGTAAGACACTATCTTGCCTCAAGAATACTCTTAGCTTCTTTTATGGCTGGCCTTGAACACTCAATTTCATGTAGGACTTCCAACTTCCAAAATCACAGTACTATAACTTGGTTGGATAATAAGCAGTCAAAGGTCAAAATAATTTCTGAAAGGGAAACACTTTTAGGTTAAAAGTATAGTTGTAATGAATATACATAATATTTTCTAGAATTATAAGATTAATTAAAGGCCTGAATAATCAATAGTGTAGTGGCACATTTGAAATTAGTTAAAAATGCTCTTTCTCACAAGTTTATCACAGACCTTAGGAACTTTCTGGCTAAAACACACCTGGCAACTGATTCCTTGATAAAACAGGAGACATGGGGTTTAAAACCCAAAACTTGATGTTCTAAAATAATACACATCTTTTTTAATGACTTTCTCTGGGTCAGGAGTCCAGGCATGATGTAGTTGGGTGTTCTAATTTGGAGTATCTTATAAACTTCAATTGAGGTACTGCTTTGTGTCTTAATCTATTTGTACTGCTGTAACAAAATACTTAATTGGAGTATGCCACTTTTCCAAAAGAGTGCCATGGTTGTTGGTAAGATTCATGTACTCAACAACTATTGGACTGGGGATTTTCATCCTCCTGTGGCATTTTGCATGACGTCTCAGTCATGTCTGATTACATGGACCTCTTCAGGATGCTTTGTCAGAGAACGCACACAAGCAGAATCAGAGAGAGTATAAGTAAAAAATGAGTTCTATTGAGAAGAAAATCTCAGTGTTTTGAAATCTAAAAAGTGAAGTGCAGGCCCAGCCTACACTGGGATGGAATTATATACAATGTGAATCTGAAAATGTGGAGCTCATTTGAAAGATGCCTACCTATGTTATCACAAAGGCATGCATATTTATTATGCACAGTGTTTTCTGATTCCTAAGGCTGTATGATCTAGTTAGATATGTTAAAGACATAATTAAATTGAGCAAGTGATATTACCAAGCAGTGAAATATAATCACCTCCCAACTTAAAAATTCCTTCTGTTAAGAATGAATGAGATGAGCTGACTATGATGATTTTAATTAAAATATCATGTATCTTTTTATCAGGGTAGTAGAAGAATAATTCACCAAACAAAGTATAGGTCAAACATGAGACCAAAATTTTAAATTTTATGCTGTTTTGATGACACTATCACGTAGCTAGTGTGAGGAATTGCTCATGGTACTATGAACGACCTAATGTACATGTTTCTTTAAAGAAAAGAGAGTGAATGCTTGTCTAATGTTGCTCAAAGACAAGTTCTCCAGTTCCATGTTGTCCAACTCTGCAATGGAATGCCACATTCAATTGTCATTTATATGAGTTTTGCAGTCTCCACAACATTTAGAAAGAATAGATAGTTCATTTTAAAAGAGTTCCTGAATGTTGCAGTTAATGAAGAAAATATTTGTGGATTCTGATTTTCCTGTTTACTCATTCTTAATTTAGATGTGTACTTGTAAATGTGTGGTGGTGTTGAATTTTTGCTTTCTCATTATCTTAAAATATATTCAGCATAAATTAAAATTGATTTGTTAAGGAAGTAAATTATTGGCCTTAGTAAAATTTTAAAAAAATCAAATGCTACTGAAAGAAATAGATAGAATGGATAGATTCTGATGGAATGTACAAACTATAATTTATGGTGGCTCTTTGGATCCCACAATACTTAAAGATTTTAAAGGTGGTTTTGAGTTGGAGTAATACGAGTCAGAAATTAGAGGATTTAACAAAGATTTAAGATTTCACAGTAAAAGACTTGATAGAAGAATGATTTAATGTGAATATTCCCCAACTTTCAGGTTTTACTAAGTGCACTTTTCAGTTACACACTCCAAGTACATTGTGTTTCCCTCTCATGCAATAAATCTTTTTCTGATGATTGGTGCAGGTTTGCAGGGACCCAGGGTGGAATTTTGTGAGCAAAGGACAGTTAATTATTAAGGAAAGTTGGATTTCTTTTCCCAAGGCCCATTGATCACAGATTTCTACTTTTCTAAACTCCTTTTTTACCTGACTTTAAGTTCCTCGTGTTTTCAAAACAGTTTCACCACTGATGTCAGTGGTTTAAGGATATAACCAATAGTTAATGCAATGGTAACAGTCGTTCAGGATAGGAAACTTGGTGAAATTTTAGAGGAGAATATGCATGCCATCAATGATATGACATTTATAAATTTTGGGAATCAGACAGATAAGAACTGAAATTTGTTCTTACACTGCATTGGTTTTGTGATCTAGGTTTACATATGAAAAGTGGGGGAAAACGTGTGACATAAGAAGGAAGGTGTAAATATTTCACAACCTAATTTGTTGATTGTATAACAAGTAGTGTGGATTCAGATACGCATTAAGTGCTTGGTAATTAATTCGTGTTATCCAGATATAAAACCTGGCAGCAATAATCCCTCACATTTTACCTGATCTTCTTCTTTTCTTTTTTTTTTTTTTGCATTTCTTTTTTATTGTTGTGCTAAGGTGGGGGTGCCTTGTGGCATCCACAAAAGTTTTTACAGTATTTGCTTTTCTTAACAATGTGATGATGTGTGGATTTTTGATGCTTCTTCGATCTAGAATTGGGGGGGCTATGATCATATTCATTGAATCTGGGCATGTATTTGACTCAGCAGAAATGATGTTATGTGGTGGCTGATGATAGTTCAGAGAAAGTGGTTCAGCTTTTTCCTTGCCTTTTGGTATTTTTGTTTTTGGAACCCATTTGCCATGCAGCAAGCTATCCCAGAGTACAACATGTACAACATTTAATTATGAATATTGAACCTTTCAGTAGTAGATATTAACTGACAAGATATCAGCTACATTAACATTTGGTCACATGGCCATACTGATCTTATAAAGTCTGAAATTTGAGACAAGACACACAAATGACCTAGCTAGGCAGTCAGGAAGCAGAAGCAAGTATGTGAAGGAACAATTTTTGCTCTACAGTAACATTTTTCAGAGTCTTGAAAATACTGAAGATAAGAAACATACTTTGCATGGACCCTTGAATGAGAGAAGATTAAGATCTTGCAAGAAAAGGAGGGAAGAGGTATGCTGAAGTTAGCGGATGATGGAACACAGGATGGCCATTATCTCGGAATCAGGACATCCACTCCTATCTCATGGCATTCTGACCGGGCACTCTGTATGGCTGTACAACATGGAAGGATTATGACTGAGGAAGTATTTGCCTTATATCTGAGATAAAGAATAGCTGCAAAATATGTAAAAATGTCCTTTTAAAGATTTTAGAAGTTAAAAAAATGATATTGAGTGATCTTGGGAAAGTTAGAAAAGAAATTATATTCATCTGGAAAAATAAGGAATAATAAATATTTTATTTACTGGACAGAATATTTTGGAACCTAAAACATATTCAGCTTGATTTTAAAAGCTAGGTATCTTGATTTACACTTCTTCAGATATATGCTGAAGAATAGTAAGGTAGAATAATAAGGTAACTCTAATTTTAGATGTTTGAGGAACCTCCAGATATAGCATATCCATGGTGTTTAACCTTAACTCTATGGTTAAGGTGCCCAATAACCAAGGAATGAATAAAGAAAATGTTATCTATCTGTCTATCTATCATCTATCTATATATATAAACACACCATGGCATATTACTCAGCCATAAATAAAAAGTAAAATTATGTCATTTGTAGGAAAATGAATGGAAATGAAGATCATCATACTGATCAAGATAAACCAACTCAAAAGGTCAAATGTTGTATATTCATTTTCATGTGTTTCCACACATCTAGATAGAGATGATAATAATAATAATAATAATAATAATAGGGCATCAATGTAAATGAGGGAATGTCTTGGGAGGATCAGCAGTAGGGAGGAGGGGAAAGGGAAGAGATGCTGAGGGGTGAAGAGAATCGAAGTCTGCAAACTATATACATATGAAGAAAGCAGAGTAGAACCTACTAAACACTGTGTGAGAAAGGGAGAATAAGAGTAGAAACAGAACAAGGGGATGAACTTGTTCATGTACACTGTGCACATGCATGGAATGGTCACAATGCAATCCTCTCATAATACTAATGTATGATAATTCAAAACTGAAATGAAATTTTAACAAAGCTAACTTGGATCATTCAATGTCAGTAAATAATTTTCATTTTTTTGGTGTTAGTAGATTCTCCATAACTGTCTGGTTTGCTATTTTATTACCTAAGTATTCTTTACTTTAGTATTCAAACTGAAGAAGATGATGAAAACTGAATATAATATTTATCCTACATTCTGTTTTGGGGATAAACAAGGTAATTGTGAAGGGGTTGATGAAGGAAGTAAAAATTCAAATCCAGAACAAAACAAAAAAAAAAGTTATATTTGGCTTCACTTATTCATTTGTTAATCACAAATTGAATGAGTTTGGCCTTTCCACGCTATTTTTCAGAATTGATAATGTAGATGTTATTTAGATATTGTCAGAGTCTTCGTTTGATGATGCAGTTGAAAGACATAATCTGAAAGTATTTCATCAAAATTTAATGATATATATAAATGTAAATAATCAGTATTTATATCATGAGCAATCATCAAAAGGCAGTAAAAGCAGCATGGAAATATTTTCCAAACTTTCACAGACTTTGTTAGAAGTCTTACATTTTACATAAGCATCTTCTTCCCCCACTATCTCAATAGTAATGCCCAGTTATTAATGAAGAATGAACAAGCATACAGAGGAAGAAAATATTTCTCATTCATTATGCTGTCGGTACATTACCAGTTGTCATAACTACAGTCAGACATTCTTGTTTCTCTCTGATTTTATACCGTGGGGAGAAAGACAAAATGTGTATGGTAAGTCAGTGATAACTTTGTAAAACATACAGGGAGATATGACAACAGAAATAGATAAAATACTTAGGATAGTCTGAGGAAGAGGAGATTGACAGCCCTCTGTGAAGTGTCTGATACTCTATCACTAATAAATTAATATACACATAGAAACACCCAAAACTACAAAACAATTAAGATATATTTTTCTCCTCTGAACAAAGCACATGAAAATTGAGAATTGTCTGTTGATGAGTGAAACAGCAAAAGCAAATTCAAAATGGGGACAGCAACCTAGAAATTGTCTCTCTGATAGAATTGATGCATCTACAATTGCAGGGTGAATTTAAAACAAGGAACTGAATAGCTCGATAAGTAAATAAATAAAATGGCTGCTTTGTGTTGTGATTTATGACATTATCTGAGAACCTGATAGTATAGTAAACAATTATGAGAAAATAGAGTAAGCTAGTTAAAGTGCATTTATTAGAATAACAGGAGAAAGAACAGAGTCTCAGGTTAACCAGGTGACAACATACATAATAAATAATAACAGTTCTGCCTCAATACTTTCCATCTGAACCATTAGGGCAGCAGGTCATAAAGTAAAGCAAATAGAATTGACTTCCCATGTGCTTCTGTTAATAGGAAGTCTATACACAAAACATATTAAACATGCCCAGGGGAAAATAAGAACTAAGGAAGAAGAAAGAATGAAAATTGCAATGTGTAGTTCAAATGATATCACATAATTTTTATAGCTTAAGAATACTTTAGATAAGAATACCACCAAAAATTGATACTGTATATGGTGCTTCTTAATACTAAAAAAATGAAAAATTTATGTTAGATAAAATGAATGAGGAAAAATAAAATGTTATTAAAATGAAAATGAAAAATGACCAGCTGATGCAACAAATTGAGAAGGATTTTCCAGAATGAAAATTTCAGAATAATAAAAAAAGAGGATTCAGACTACCTGTAAAAAAGGAAAAGCTAAAATTAAATTCAATGGATTAAAGCAAAATGCAATTTATAAATATAAAGTAAATTCTACATAATATGCCAAAATGTTGATCTGAAATTATTTCAAAGATAAAATTCATTTGTGAAACAAAAACAATATATACAGTTTCTAAATATCAATGAATAACTGAGTATGGTGTTTGAAAGGACAGAATGGAAATAACATGACAGAAAAACAGAAACACAATAGTGTAAAGAAAACAAGCAAGTTTGGAAAAATGCTTCTTAATAAACAATGAAAGAAGAGTCTGTGAAAAAAGAAACAGAATGCATTTATCAAAACCAGAGGGATGTTAAGCATGGAATTTATTTAAATGCCTACAAAGTTAAAAATTCAAAGAACATAACACATGTTCAAATTAGAAGTTATGAAAACAAATCCCATGAATTTGGCAACTTCTAAGTCACTGATAAAGTACATTTGCAAGGTCCAGATCAAATAGATGGAAGACTAAGCATGAAGCAAGTGCAGACTTTTAGATAAAGGTAAGAAAGAGTTTAAACTTTAGTTAAGGGACATGAACAATAGAATCATTCAGCATTATTTCTTGCTCTATTGATGGGACATGTAAGTATGTATGACTAAGCAGAAGAATCAAATTGGTGGATTGGAATTGTACCCATTTTAAACTGGAGATGATAATTAAAGGAAAGCTCAAAGAAGTGTCAGAGTCAGTCTTAGTGGAGGAGAATGAATGGTCTTTGGACTTGAAAGACTCAAGGAAGTATAATGCTAAGGTACTGAAGAGATCATTCATATAAAGGGAAGTGAATAAGGTGACAGTGGCCACACGCAGCTACAGAACCTACTAACCACATACCAATCACCTCCATGAGGAGTGGGAGCATGAGTGATTTATGAATATCAGATATTAGGAGCCGTGGGGAGCAGGGGTCTTGTTCTGCCTATGGTTTTGATAGTACTGAAGGCAGTAGCTTTAGGTAACTTTAGAGGTGGCCTTGGAAATTACCAGATTGTACTGCAGACCTGCCAGGGAGTATTAACTTCAAGGAAGAGAAGGGATTTAGTTGAGGCAATCAATGATGTAAGAGTTGAGGAGGAATTTCAGTAGGTAATAGAAGGGAATTTACTAATAATGAACCATACTTTTCATAAGTCACAAAGCAATTGGAGTGAAGATGAGGGGAGTAGAATGTGAGTCAGGAGTTTAAACATATAAATGATGAAAGAAGACAGATCAGAAATTCCCACCTGGGCTTCTATTGACCAAGATATCATGGATGTGAAGATTTTGGACTGAACTGATCAGAAGACGTGTTTCAGCAAAAGGACAGACAACTTTAAGCAGAATTGCCAGTAGATACTCAAGGGTGGAAATGGCAATGAGCCTTGACTGAGGATGTGTGGTGGCATGTATCTTTGTGAAATAATTTTTATACTAAATCTTGTAAAGATTATTTTCTCTAAGGAAAATAATTAAGTAAGTGAAAATAGTTGTTTGCTAACCATATTATTATAAACCTGATAACTTCTATAATGGGAAAAAATTCTTTTAGCTGTAAGATAATTTTTCATTATAATTATGTATGAAAACTAAAATTACCTGGCAAAGTTAGGGTCTTGATTATGTAATTCTGAAAACGACTAGTAAGTGCTAGCATAGTTGGAGACTCAATTATTGGTAATGATAACTATCATAGATCATTTTTCACTGAGAAATGCTTGCTTTCTCTGAAAATAGCAAAGACAAATTTGGCTTGATTCTTAGATAAATACTATATCAATTTAATCATTTTGGGTTGCAATTAAATGAACAATTAAATATACTTTCATATCACTACACTTACCTGGGAAATATAAACCAAGGCCACCTTTTCTAAGTCAGTTCTGTTAAAGACAGAAGCAAAAATTGGTCTGAGGAAATTGTGAACACTTTACAAGATGGCATAACACAAGTATAGTCTAGCACCTATTTCCATTGTTTAGTAATACATCGTCAATTTTATATAGATTATCTAATTTATCAAATGAGAACCTCATTTTTTTAATAAAAATCATGTTTTAATAGATTTTCTAGCATATATTCCCTTTCTGGATACTTATGGGGGGAAATCTGTTTTGGGAAATGACTATTTCAACTCTCACAATAGCATGAACTGATGAATATAGTTGAAAGTGTGCCTCAAATGAGCTGATCTGGAGGTGTGAATGGTTGACCCTCCAGTGACTGAAATCTTGGTGAGTTCTCTGTGGACCTTTCTCTTTCACTTGTTATGAATGAAAATGGCTGGTGTATTCCTTCTAGTTTTTTAATGGGTTGAATTTCTCGTGCTGTTTTATAAGAGACACTAAACTTAGATTTGTTTCCTATTCAATTAGACAATTACTTTTCTTCTGATTTGTATGCTGTTTTTGCAAAAAGTTGTTCTATTCATATCTTTCTTTTAAAATTTTCACTTTATTTTTGACCTTAAATTGTCAGCATTTGAAGTAAAATATCAATCTATGACCTTTCTGTTAATAAAGTTATTTAACATCGGGAGAAAAACATAGAGTCAGATACCCTATTTCAGTTATTCTTGAAAAAGATTCAAATAATTTTAATAATTTGGTAAACAAAATGAGCTTATAATTGTAGTTAAGAGGCATTTTGTGCCTTTTTTTTTTCTATAAATACATCTGATTCAGTATAGATTCACCAGGGACTAAAACCATTTTTATATATAAAAGTATTTTATCTTGCAGTGATTATTATTTCAAAAATAAGGTGATCTGTCATTAAACTATAGTCAACCCTAATTCTTCTTTCTTTTAGTATTTTAATATTTTTAAAAATTGTGACTTATGAAAAGCTAAAAAATGTCCACTTCCTCAGTACTGGTTCCATATACTACAAATGTAGTCATATGTAGGAACATACCATGACTCAGTAACAGCCTCCTGCATATTATTACCAAAGTGTTCCAGGCTAGAAAGAGTGTTATGGCTGAATTGTGTCTTTGTAAAGTTCACACATTGATTCACTAATCTCCAGTGTCACAGAATGTGAATATATTTTGGAACATAGTCTTTAAAAGTTTGTTGAGTTAACATTAGATGAATCCTAATCCAAAATCTCTTATAACAAGAAAAACTTAGGACACCTGAAAGACACCATGTTTGTTCATTCACAGAAAAATGACCATGTGACAATGCCACAGAATGGTGGTGAATGTCTATGAACCAAAGAATCTATAACACTTTGAGCTTGGACTTCTAGCCTCCAGATTTGCACAAAAATAAATTTCTGTTCTTTAAGCCAAGCAGCAACTAGAATTTTGAAATGGCAGTCCTAGTAAACTGAAACACTCACAGACAAAATTAAGATTCTCAATACCCATGGTTTATTGCATCTATGTGCATTAGAGAAAAAGAATGAAGCAGGTCAGGATAGGCTGCAAATGTGGTATAAGGACCATGTGAGCTGAGTCATTACCCTGTTTCCTGTTCTCTCTCTCTCTCTCTCTCTCTCCCTCTCTCTCTCTCTCTCTCTCTCTGACATGTTACCTTTCTGTGTTGACACTGTGGCAATGAAAGTGCCTGGAATTAGTATACACCCTTGCTGTATCAGAGGGACATGTACACCTGATCCCATTCATTAGCTGGTATTTTACTGATATTTCTGGATAGGCAGGTACCTCAGGCAAAAATGGTTGCCACCAATAGTTTATTAACCAATTGTATCTTATATATGTCATATACAAAGAATACATCCTGGATAAGGGCGCTCTGGTTTACTTGCTTTATTTTTAATGCTTGTGTCTATTGGTCTTCTCTTCTTCTTATGTCTATTTTCAGAATATATTTCTAGCTTATTTAATTTATGTAACTAGTTAAGTCTCATAAATTAGTACTTCACCATAGCTTAACCCTCTATAATTTATACTTATGTCTCAGAAGTCATTTGTTTTCCTTAGTTTCATGTAAATGGCAAAATTTCATTCTTCTTTATGGTAGAATAAAATTCCATTGTATATAAATACCACATTTTCTTAATCCATTCGTCAGCAGTGGGCCATCTTGGTTGTTTCCATAACTTGGCTATTGTGAATAGTGCCGCAATAAACATGGGTGTGCAGGTGCCTCTGGAGTAACGTGTGTTCACAGTCTTTTGGGTATATCCCCAAGAGTGGTATTGCTGGATCATATGTTTTGAAGTCCTATTGTTATATTGGAGAGTGTGATTTTGGCTAATTTAAAAGAAATATTGAAACCTGAAAAATTCTTTAGAAAAGTTAGCACTGTAGACCCATGAAGTCATATATTCAGCAAAAACATTGCCATATGTCCTGCAATATAAGTATTTGGGCAAGGTACAATGTATCTAAATGAATCTGCAGTATAACGAAATGAATTAGACATATTGTCTCAACTCGATATTGACTGAACCATATGATGAGTTAGTCACATAGTGCCATCTTCCTGGGAATAGACAGAAGCAACATTCAATTCAGTTAAATTGGGCCAGACAACCAATTACTGACCACTGAATTGTGGGTAAATTTAAATGTTCTATAAAGCCACCTCTGTCTCTTTTCTGTTACAAACTTAAGTCAGTTAAGGTTATAAAAATGCAGAAATGCAAGACTGAAGCATCCTAGATTCACAAGTCAGTACTTGGAGAAGAGCTACTTAGTAGGATTGTAGACTGAGAAAGCTCAGAAGCTTCTAATGTTAGCAAAACCTTTTGTTGGGTTAAATCACAAGTAATTGTTCCAGTTGAATATATAAATTAGTGTGTGTGATTTAGTGCTAGGTAACTGGGAATAGGGAAAATGTTCTTCAAGAACAAAATCAGATAAAAATACACATAGTGATGTTATTTAGGAGTAAGTTTGCTAGATTTAGTCACATAGAAGTGAGTTAAAAGGAATAAAAATATGTTTAAAAGCATGAAGTTTTTATTGAAGCTTCCAGGGTCTCAATTAGATAAATGAAAGTACATATGTTTGAAAGTTCCAAAGGTAATGCTGAATTCCAGGATATTTTATTGTTTAGGAGTTTTTGAAAAGGCGAATGTGGAGACGTTTCAGGATTCTTGAGCAAGAATGTGATGACAGCAAAATTATGCTTAGTAAAAATAATCTAATACTCTCAGAATGACCTACAAAATCTGCAGGACCCTGCTGAAAATGAAGAATGTAAGGATTCCTCAGCAAAGTGCAATACTTAGTGTCAGAATATACTAGATAAGGGCCCGATGGTACTGGACAAGTAACATGCTCATGAGAGAGCATGTCAAAAGCAGATAACACATCTAGGTCGAGATGCAACCAAGAGTAAGGTGCTTAGGTGGACACTGTTCACAATTGTACAAAAATAAATAACATTATTAGCGAAAATGCTTTGGTAAGCCATTACACATGGAGGATGTCATCATCAATATGATGCCAGTGTGTATACGTATGTTAGCCAGTTTGTGTACATAGATGTTGACATTGGTGTAAAAGGTATGTTATGATGCAGACATATATGTTTCCCTATAGTGAGTGCAAAACCCATGGCCTTAACATGAGGAAAATAAAAAGTATATTCTGAAGATATAAAATGGAATCTGTAATTACAATCAGATTTTCTTTTATGTTGAAGTGCTTTGTTGATAACTGACTACTGATGTACATTTTGACTCTCATGTGTCTGAGAGTCTAGTTATATTGTAGCAAAATAGAAGTTCTATAACATTTACACACATTTCAGAATTGATGAGAGGAGTTACTTTGATTTTGTGGGGTACCTTAAAAAGTCCTTGATTCCTTGGCAGAAAGTTTTTATTTTTATCCCAATGAGGAAGAATCTGGTGCTAGTTATTCTTAACAAATGTAATCCATTTACACTTAGAAGAAAAAGCATAGAGAGGTGAATGTATTTGTGTTTTCTTTGTAATTTACAAGAGAATGTTCATTTTTTGTTTATTTTTGTGCTGGTTTTACCAAATTGTATTAAGTGTGAATAATGCAAGAAGTTAAATATATAGCTTGAGGTAAAATAAACACAGTCCCTCCATATGTCCTCTATCAATTACAAAAATAAATATAAGATTGAGCATATAAATTGTCAAATGAATAAATCTGTTCAGAGAACGCATGCTTTGGGCCAAGGAAAATACAATACTGATATTTGCTATTACTAAAGAGTCTATCTTCTTTCTTGCATTTTATATTAAATACTAATGGAGGCTTATAAAATGATGTAGAAAGAGAAGCAATGGCAGTTTCTAACCGGATCTGTCTTAGGCCAGCTTGTGCTCAGACACTTACATCAGCTAGGATTGAGTAGGCTTAATATTGCCAAGCATAAAAAATGTGCACTCAAGAGAAGAAAGACTTTACTCAGAAAAGAGGCTATCACACCTCAGGGAATGCTCTTCTCCCAAAAAGTTGTCAGTGTCTCAAAATTAATGAGAAAAAGGTTTTTAAAAAAGAGTAAAAAGGACTGGGCACAGTGGCTTATGCCTGTAGTCCTAGCTACTTGGGAGGCAGAGATAAGAGGATCCCAGGCAAAAAAGTTAATAAGACCCTGTTTCAACAACAAGACAGGTGTGACAGCACATGTCTGCAATACTGATGATGTGGGAGTCTTAGCAGGAGGAATCATGGTCAGAGGCTAGCCCAGGTGAAGCATATAAGATGCTATCTATAAAATAAAGAAAGCGAAAAGGTCTGGATATGTAGCTCGGGCTTGCCTAGCAAGTTCTAGACCCTAAGTTCAAATTCCAGTACCAAAAGAAAAATTAAGAAAGGACAAGCAAAGATGATCAACTGAAACTTAATTGGAAGCTGAACAACCAGAAGAAATGATCAGTGGGGTCTGCTACAAAGGGTAACTCCCTGTGGGCAGTGATGCCCAAAGAAGCTGATCAGGGGACCTGTCCCACATTTTAGTGTCTCATCAGACTTGGTGGTGAGCAGAGTTCAGGGACCTGTGGATAGAAGCGAGTTCAAACTTGAGAAAGAAAAAGAAGAGGGCAAGAGATGAATACTAATGATATCTCATTATTTTTTACAAAGTTTTTGCTATTGATTAAGACAAATGAAAATTTGATGAGTTGAAGGATTAACTCTGCTTTGACACTGATAACCAGCATTTACCTTAGTCATGTGTCTAGATCTTTTATTCTTCAGGATTAAAATGATATTGTCTATTTGGAAGTATTTTACAAAACTGTTAATTATAGTGTTTCTATACCTTTTCTTCTCTGGTTATTTTTTGGCATATATCCTTATCTTTAAAACAATTGTATGTGATGTATTCTGTACTGAAAAGTGCTTTGATGCATTTAATAAGGGCTGGAATTGGAATTTGGCAGAACAGAAGTATATGATACAACCATGATGAAAATCCCAGGGGTCTCACATCACAGAATCAATATGACAGTGCCGGTGAGAACAGAAATGAGAAACTGTGCAGGGAAGCTTGACTCTGTCATCACAACCTAGAGGAACAATATCTGTTTAAAGCCATTCATAGCAAAACAAATTAGTTTCAGACCTAAGAATTGACTTAAATACTACTTATTATCATTAGTTTTATGATTATTCACAAAATTATGTATATTATTGATATTCATATCCAGATTTATCTTTTATCTAATAACTAGTAAAGAAAATTATTCAAAATAAAATCTCCCCTATTACATCTCACATTTCTTTTTTTTTTTTTTTTTTTTTTTTTTTTCATTTTTCTTTTATTATTCATATGTGCATACAAGGCTTGGTTCATTTCTCCCCCCTGCCCCCACCCCCTCCCTTACCACCCACTCCACCCCCTCCCGCTCCCCCCCTCAATACCCAGCAGAAACTATTTTGCCCTTATCTCTAATTTTGTTGTAGAGAGAGTATAAGCAATAATAGGAAGGAACAAGGGGTTTTGCTGGTTGAGATAAGGATAGCTATACAGGGCATTGACTCACATTGATTTCCTGTGTGTGGGTGTTACCTTCTAGGTTAATTCTTTTTGATCTAACCTTTTCTCTAGTTCCTGGTCCCCTTTTCCTATTGGCCTCAGTTGCTTTAAGGTATCTGCTTTAGTTTCTCTGCGTTAAGGGCAACAAATGCTAGCTAGTTTTTTAGGTGTCTTACCTATCCTCACCCCTCCCTTGTGTGCTCTCGCTTTTATCATGTGCTCATAGTCCAATCCCCTTGTTGTGTTTGCCCTTGATCTAATGTCCACATATGAGGGAGAACATACGATTTTTGGTCTTTTGAGCCAGGCTAACCTCACTCAGAATGATGTTCTCCAATTCCATCCATTTACCAGCGAATGATAACATTTCGTTCTTCTTCATGGCTGCATAAAATTCCATTGTGTATAGATACCACATTTTCTTAATCCATTCGTCAGTGGTGGGGCATCTTGGCTGTTTCCATAACTTGGCTATTGTGAATAGTGCCGCAATAAACATGGATGTGCAGGTGCCTCTGGAGTAACAGTCTTTTGGGTATATCCCCAAGAGTGGTATTGCTGGATCAAATGGTAGATCGATGTCCATCTTTTTAAGTAGCCTCCAAATTTTTTTCCAGAGTGGTTGTACTAGTCTACATTCCCACCAACAGTGTAAAAGGGTTCCTTTTTCCCCACATCCTCGCCAACACCTGTTGTTGGTGGTGTTGCTGATGATGGCTATTCTAACAGGGGTGAGGTGGAATCTTAGTGTGGTTTTAATTTGCATTTCCTTTATTGCTAGAGATGGTGAGCATTTTTTCATGTGTTTTCTGGCCGTTTGAATTTCTTCTTTTGAGAAAGTTCTGTTTAGTTCACATGCCCATTTCTTTATTGGTTCATTAGTTTTGGGAGAATTTAGTTTTTTAAGTTCCCTGTATATTCTGGTTATCAGTCCTTTGTCTGATGTATAATTGGCAAATATTTTCTCCCACTCTGTGGGTGTTCTCTTCAGTTTAGAGACCATTTCTTTTGATGAACAGAAGCTTTTTAGTTTTATGAGGTCCCATTTATCTATGCTATCTCTTAGTTGCTGTGCTGCTGGGGTTTCATTGAGAAAGTTTTTACCTATACCTACTAACTCCAGAGTATTTCCTACTCTTTCTTGTATCAACTTAAGAGTTTGGGGTCTGATATTAAGATCCTTGATCCATTTTGAGTTAATCTTGGTATAGGGTGATATACATGGATCTAGTTTCAGTTTTTTGCAGACTGCTAACCAGTTTTCCCAGCAGTTTTTGTTGAAGAGGCTGCTATTTCTCCATCGTATATTTTTAGCTCCTTTGTCAAAGATAAGTTGCTCATAGTTGTGTGGCTTCATATCTGGATCCTCTATTCTGTTCCACTGGTCTTCATGTCTGTTTTTGTGCCAGTACCATGCTGTTTTTATTGTTATTGCTTTGTAATATAGTTTGAAGTCAGGTATTGTGATACCTCCTGCATTGTTCTTTTGACTGAGTATTGCCTTGGCTATTCGTGGCCTCTTGTGTTTCCATATAAATTTCACAGTAGATTTTTCAATCTCTTTAATGAATGTCATTGGAATTTTGATGGGAATTGCATTAAACATGTAGATTACTTTGGGGAGTATCGACATTTTTACTATGTTGATTCTACCAATCCATGAGCATGGGAGATCTCTCCACTTTCTATAGTCTTCCTCAATCTCTTTCTTCAGAAGTGTATAGTTTTCCTTGTAGAGGTCTTTCACATCTTTTGTTAGGTTTACACCTAGGTATTTGATTTTTTTTGAGGCTATTGTAAATGGAATTGTTTTCATACATTCTTTTTCCGTTTGCTCATTGTTAGTGTATAGAAATGCTAATGATTTTTCTATGTTGATTTTATATCCTGCTACTTTGCTATAGCTATTGATGATGTCTAGAAGCTTCTGAGTAGAGTTTTTTGGGTCTTTAAGGTATAGGATCATGTCGTCTGCAAATAGGGATATTTTGACAGTTTCTTTACCTATTTGTATTCCTTTTATTCCTTCTTCTTGCCTAATTGCTCTGGCTAGGAATTCCAGTACTATGTTGAATAGGAGTGGAGATAGTGGGCACCCTTGTCTGGTTCCTGATTTTAGAGGGAACGGTTTTAATTTTTCTCCGTTAAGTATAATGCTGGCTGTAGGTTTGTCATATATAGCTTTTATAATGTTGAGGAACTTTCCTTCTATTCCTAGTTTTCTTAGAGCTTTTATCATGAAATGATGTTGGATCTTATCAAAGGCTTTTTCTGCGTCTATTGAGATGATCAAGTGGTTTTTGTCTTTGCTTCTGTTAATGTGGTTTATTACGTTTATTGATTTTCGTATGTTGAACCACCCCTGCATCCCTGGGATGAAGCCTACCTGGTCGTGGTGGATAATCTTTTTGATGTGTTGCTGAATTCGGTTTGCCATTATTTTGTTGAGGATTTTTGCATCAATGTTCATTAAGGAGATTGGCCTATAGTTCTCCTTTTTGGAGGTGTCTTTGCCTGGTTTTGGGATAAGTGTAATAGTGGCTTCATAAAATGTGTTTGGCAGTTTTCCTTCCCTTTCTATTTCATGGAACAGTTTAAGGAGGGTTGGTATCAGTTCTTCTTTAAAGGTCTGATAGAATTCAGCAGAGAATCCATCAGGTCCTGGACTTTTCTTTTTGGGGAGACTCTTGATTGCTGCTTCAATTTCATTTTGTGTTATAGGTCTATTCAGGTGATTAATTTCCTCTTGGTTCAGTTTTGGATGATCATATGTATCTAGAAATCTGTCCATTTCTTTTAGATTTTCAAATTTATTTGAATATAGGTTCTCAAAGTAGTCTCTGATGATTTCCTGGATTTCCATGGTGTTTGTTGTTATCTCCCCTTTTGCATTCCTGATTCTACTAATTTGGGTTTTTTCTCTCCTCATTTTAGTCAGGTTTGCCAGGGGTCTATCGATCTTGTTTATTTTTTCAAAGAACCAACTTTTTGTTTCATTAATTCTTTGTATGGTTTTTTTGGTTTCTATTTTGTTGATTTCAGCTCTTATTTTTATTATTTCTCTCCTTCTATTTGTTTTGGGATTTGCTTGTTCTTGTTTTTCTAGGAGTTTGAGATGTATCATTAGGTCATTGATTTGGGATCTTTCAATCTTTTTAATATATGCACTCATGGCTATAAACTTTCCTCTCAAGACTGCCTTAGCTGTGTCCCATAGGTTCCGGTAGGTTGTGTTTTCATTTTCATTGACTTCTAGGAACTTTTTAATTTCCTCTTTTATTGCATCGATGATCCATTCTTCATTAAGTAATGAGTTATTTAGTTTCCAGCTGTTTGCATGTTTTTTGTCTTTACTTTTGTTGTTGAGTTCTACTTTTACTGCATTGTGGTCAGATAGTATGCACGGTATTATTTCTATTTTCTTATATTTGCTGAGGCTTGCTTTGTGCCCTAGGATATGATCTATTTTGGAGAAGGTTCCATGGGCTGCTGAGAAGAATGTATATTGTGTAGAGGTTGGATGAAATGTTCTATAGACATCTACTAGGTCCACTTGATCTATTGCATATTTTAGATCTTGGATTTCTTTATTGAGTTTTTGTTTGGATGACCTATCTATTGATGATAATGGAGTGTTAAAGTCTCCCACAACCACTGTGTTGGCGTTTATATATGCTTTTAGGTCTTTCAGGGTATGTTTGATGAAATTGGGTGCGTTGACATTGGGTGCGTACAGATTGATGATTATTATTTCCTTTTGGTCTATTTCCCCTTTTATTAGTATGGAATGTCCTTCTTTATCTCGTTTGATCAATGTAGGTTTGAAGTCTACTTTGTCAGAGATAAGTATTGCTACTCCTGCTTGTTTTCGGGGGCCATTAGCTTGGTAAATCTTCTTCCAGCCTTTCATCCTAAGCATATGCTTATTTCTGTCGGTGAGATGAGTCTCCTGTAAGCAACAAATTGTTGGATCTTCTTTTTTAATCCATTTTGTCAAACGGTGTCTTTTGATGGGTGAATTAAGTCCATTGACATTAAGTGTTAGTACTGATAGGTATGTGGTGATTCCTGCCATTTAGTTATCTTAGTTGTTTGAAGGTTTGATTGTGTGTACCTAACTTGATGTTACTCTCTACTGTCTTGCTTTTTCTTATCCTGTGGTTTGGTGCTGCCTGCCTTTTCATGGTTAAGTTGGGTGTCACTTTCTGTGTGCAGGATCCCTTGCAGAATCTTTTGTAATGGTGGCTTTGTGGTCACATATTGTTTTAGTTTCTGCTTATCATGGAAGACTTTTATTGCTCCATTTATTTTGAATGATAGCTTTGCTGGGTAGAGTATCCTGGGGTTGAAGTTATTTTCATTCAGTGCCCGGAAGATCTCACCCCACGCTCTTCTTGCTTTTAATGTTTCTGTTGAGAAGTCTGCTGTGATTTTGATGGGTTTACCTTTGTATGTTACTTGTTTTTTCTCTCTTGCAGCCTTCAATATTCTTTCCTTAGTTTCTGAACTTGTTGTTTTAATGATGATATGTCGTGGAGTAGTTCTATTTTGATCTGGTCTGTTTGGTGTCCTGGAGGCCTCTTGCATTTGTATGGGAATATCTTTCTCTAGATTTGGGAAATTTTCCATTATTATTTTGTTGAATATATTACGCATTCCCTTCGCTTGCACCTCTTCTCCTTCTTCGATGCCCATGATTCTCAAGTTTGGTCTTTTGATGGAGTCGGTGAGTTCTTGCATTTTCTTTTCACAGGTCTTGAGTTGTTTAATTAATAGTTCTTCGGTTTTTCCTTTAATTACCATTTCATCTTCAAGTTCTGAGATTCTGTCTTCTGTTTGTTCTATTCTGCTGGATTGGCTTTCCGTTTTGTTTTGCAGTTCTGTTTCGTTCTTTTTTCTGAGGTTTTCCATATCCTGGCTGTTTTCTTCTTTATTGTTGTCTATTTTTGTCCTGAGTTCATTTATCCATTTATTCATTGTGTTCTCTCTTTCACTTTGGTGTTTATACAGTGCTTCTATGGTTTCCTTTATTTCTTCTTTTGCTTTTTCAAATTCTCTATTTTTATTGTCTTGGAATTTCTTGAGTGTCTCCTGTACATTTTGGTTGACCCTATCCAGTATCATCTCTATAAAATTCTCATTGAGTACTTGTAGTATGTCTTCTTTTAAATTATTCTTGTAGGCTTCATTGGGTCCTTTGGCATAGTTTATCTTCATTTTGTTGGAGTCTGGCTCTGAGTTTCTGTTCTCTTCATTCCCCTCTGGTTCCTGTACTAATTTTTTGCTGTGGGGAAACTGGTTTCCTTGTTTTTTCTGTCTTCCTGTCATTGTCCTTGGTGTTGTTACTGTCCCTGTACTGTGTGTAATTAAGTATTTTCTAGCTTGTAATAATAACAATGGTAATATTGAGAACGGAAGAGTGAGCTGAGATGGAAAGCAAGAAGTTAAAGAAAAGGGGAAAACAAATATACAGACAAGAGGGAGAAAGCAGAACAAGGTATCAGACAAGAGAGTTTCAAAGGTATAAACAGGGAGTGTTAGTGTACTAATCGACAGTAAGCTGAACAGACAATAGAGAGACAGAGAGAGGATTGAAAATCAAAGATAAAAAAAATAAAAAATAAGTATATGAAAGTAATATCTATTTATAAAAATGAATTAAAATAAAATGGAAAATAGGAAATTAAAAAAAAAAAAAAAAACCAAAAAACTTCCAAGTTTATATGCAATGCAATTTCAGTCTTAATAATTTGGATGTCCGTCTTAATCTCCAGTCCTGGAGTTGGTGCCTCAGATGTTGTTCTGTAGTTGTCTCATCAAAGGGGATGCATAAAGTAGAACAAAACTACACTCACACACACACAGAAGAAAAAATAAAAAAAAAAAAGAAGCCCCACCAAGTGTCCCCAGTTCAAATGCAATAGTTTCAGTAAGTTTTTCGGCTTGCAGGTGTAATTCGGTTGTTCTCTCATCAAAGGTAGGGAGAAAAAGAAAAAAAAGCGTCTGGAGGCAGTTCTGAGAGTGGTATCTGCAACTGTGGCTTGCCTGCCTGCTGCTCTCAGCCTGTAGCTGGCGGCTTTATTTATGCAGATCTCTGGGGTGAGCTTAGCACTCACCTGGTCCCACAGGCTTTGTTTGCTCAAAGTTCTCCTGTGCGGGGGAGGGGGGCCTCTGCTACAGGCTTTTCCCTTTCCAAGCACTGGGAAAGGCGACACTGCCCCGCGTTGTCAGGCCTGCGTGTTTGTTTACAGTTCACGTGGGAAGTGGGTCTTCCCTCCTCTCACAAGCGTCCCCGCTCCTGGTTGCTGGTGCGCCCCGCTCCCGCCAGAGCCTCTCCGGCCCGCCCGGCTCGTTTATTTACAGTCCCGGGAAGGCTTCCCTTCCCCCAATCTTCAGCGCTCAGGGCGCCCCACCCTCTTTCCAGCGTGTCTTAACTGTTCTTATTGCTTAGTACTCAGTTTCTCTTTTTTTCCCGGGTGGAGGTCAGTCTGTCCAGGGGGCTATGCTGCTCTGGCCCAGGCTTGTCTGTGGGGGAACCGCGGTACCGCGAAGCTCACCTGGTCCGCGTCTTCCCAAGCCGTATGGGCGCCGGCCACTGGCGGCCCGGGGGCCTCCTCGGTTCTCCGTTTAACGTGAAGTGGAGATTCTCTGCGCCGGCTGGAGGTGTGGAGGAGTCAAAGTTATGCCTTTTCTCGGTGATTATGCCTGCAAAGTGTGTCTCCAGCGTCTCTCCAAGATTTCACTATAGGAGGCTCGCTTTCTGCTTCCTACCTCTAGCCGCCATCTTGGAATCTCACATCTCACATTTCTAATGCCTTACTACTACTTTATACAATCTCAAACTGTAATAGATTATGATTGTAGACTTTGGTTTCATGCTCCCCAACCTAGAATTCTGTTCTATACCCCCCTGTCTATGTAACTTTGAGGAAATTACTTAATGTCTCTAATCTGAAGTCTTTTAAACACTTATACAGAAAAATATAAGTCAGTCTAGGTGGTCTGTTATGAAGACAAGTTAAAATATTACATGGAGCAAACTCATGAGTATCTGAGGTAAAATAAATGTTAGTTCATACAATTTGGTTTATATCACATAGTATATAAATATAGGTAAATTTCAAAAGGCAGACTTCTGTTAATGGCAAGATTAAATGGGGAAAATCTTCTGCAGAAGCCAATTCCAAATACCAAATGAGAACATGGGATACAATATCATGTGTATCTCCACTTTTGTTTTCATTATATATAAGCTACACAAAGTGTGTGTGTGTGTGTGTGTGTGTGTGTGTGTGTGTGTGTGTGTGAAGGTGTGTATAGAGATTTATATATAAATCCTGTAAGAGGATAGTTTGAAATAAACGATAATATATAATTTATTCAAATACCTGCGTTTTGACTAAAATAGTTTTCAGAAAATTTTGTATGGATTTAAATGTTCATACTGAAAAATAATAAAGGTATTAAAATTAATTATGTGATGGGCCCATTTAAAGGAGCCCTCATTCACTGCCGGTAGAAATGTAAACTCATACAATCACATGCAAAACAGTATGGAGGCTGCTTAAAAACTAAAAATCGATCTGCCATATGATCCGGCAATACCACTCCTATATCCTAAGGATTGGGAGTCAGCTTACAACAAAAGCACCTGCTCACCCATGTTAATTGCAGCACTATTCAAAATAGCTAAGCTATGGAAGCAGCCAAGATGCCCCACTACTGACAAATGAATTAAGAGAATGTGGTATTTATATATAATGGAATTTTATTTAGCCAATTAGAAGAATGAAATTTTGTCATTTGCAAGGAAACGGGTGGAACTGGAGAATGTCATGTTAAGTGAAAGTAGCCAGCCTCAGAAGGCCAAAAACCACATGTTCTCTCTCATTTGTGGAATAGAGACCTGACACAAATGCAGCAATATTATGAAATACTGGTCACACTAAGGAGAGGTCAGGCAGGAGAGGTGTAGGGAAACTAAGAACTTGAATATGGTTGATATACCCACTCTTGAAGAATGAATATAGAAATTTTAAACCAACTGAAACTTCCAGAAAAAAGGAACTAAGGTAGAATGAAGAAAACTAGAAGAGATAAACCAATCGGGATTATAATACATATATAAATGGAAATACTACAAGGAAATTCCCTGTGTAGCTACCTTTATCTCAAACAAGCAAAAATGTCATATTTTTCATTTTCTTTTCTCTCTTTTCTTCTACAACATCCGAGAACAGGAGGGCAGAACAAGCCCTGCCCCGGGGAAGTGCCGCCACCACTGGGAAGGGGGAGGGGTACGAGGAAGAGGATAGGAGGTAAATATTGTGCAAAAATGTGTACACATGTAAGTAAATTCAAAACCGATACTTGTTGAAACTACTCTGGGAATTAGGGGTGATAGTGAGGGAGAGAGGTTAAAGAGGTGAATTCTTGTATGATATATTTGATACATTGTATGAACCTATGTAAATGCCACAATGTATCCCCACCCATAACAATAATGAAGAAAAAAAGAAACTATCCATTCACATTTTATTGTGGTTGAAATTACAAACTTTAGAAAATACAGCAAATGAAGTCTGCTATATTCTGCTATATTTATGTCTGAAAAGTTAAGGCCTCATTTATCTATGTTCTAAGATAACAGTTTAGAAATCCTTATTACCAGCAAGTAGGTATCTTAAACAAACAAAAATTTTTTTCAAAAACAACAGGAAAGTAATATCAGTCCTGTGTGCAGATAGATATTAGTATTGGGGGGCGGAATGTAAGGAGGTTAGGAGGCTGAGTGTAATGGAAATATTATGTATTCATGTATGAAAATGGAAAAATGAGACATGTTGAAACTATTCCAGGAATGGATAAAAGAGGAAATAAAGGAGAATGATGGATGGGTTGAATTCAGCTGTGATATATTGTAAGAACTTAAATGTCACAATATACCCCCAGTACAATAATAATAAAAATGTACTATTAGAAGTATAGATGAAAACATTTAAAATATTAGTCAGAAAAAAATGAGTTGAATGCCTGGTCATCAACCAAAAAGTCATAGAGATAGCAAATAGCTTGTAAAATGTTTAATATCATATACCATTAGCTAATTAAAATTTTTAAATGAGATAAGTATTATATCAGCCAAAATCCAAAATAGTGATACCAAAAGCTGTTGAGCATGTATAGCCATAGGAACTCATTCATTACTTGTAAGATAACAAAATGGTAAGCCAAAATTGACAGTTTTTTTAAAATAAAACAATCATACCCCACCACATAGTATAGCAACTGTGTATCTTGTCATTGATTCAAATGAGTAGAAAATTTATGTCTACACAATACCTGCACATAGATATTTATTCATAATTGTTAAAAGTTGCAAGTAACCAAGAAGTCCTTCAATAGGCAACTGGAGAGAAAGTCTGTAGTACAAATAGACAGTGGGAAATTAGTGCTAAAAATAATTTATCAAGTCATGACAATACATATTTGTCAGTGAAAGAAGGCAATATAAAAAGACTGCATACTGTATGACTCCAAGAATGTGGAATTCTGGAAAACATGCAACTATGAGGTGGTAAAAGGATGATGTTAAGGTTTAAGAAAGAGAGAGAGAGAGAGAGAGAGAGAGAGAGAGAGAGAGAAGTGGATAAATACATGAAGAATAGATATTAGGGCAGTATATATCCAATACTGTAATTTTGAAAATGTATGAAGTATGTGTCAAAACTCATACAATGTACAGCATCTGGACTGAACCTTATATAATGAGCTGATAATGATATTCCAATATAGGGACATGAATTAGGGTATTGGATATTGATAACTAAGGAGAATAGGAATGTGTGGAGTCAAAAGGTACAAAGAATTCTTTGTAGCTTGCACTCTGTTTTGTAGTGAGCCTACAATGACTCCCTAAGAAATACAGTCTACTAAAAATCTAAGATTTCATACCTAGATCACTTAATATTTCTTTGCATTCTTTTTTCATTCTTAAGAAATAAGCATGAAAACATAGGCAAATGATAAATCAGTTTTATATAATAATAAGCAAAATCCTAATTTGAAGAGAATATCTCAAAGAAGATAGCTTGTTAACCTACATTGAAAAATAAAATACATAAATAGCATGACACATACAAATGTATAGGTAAACATAGAATATTGAAATGTCTTTTAAAAAAATAAAATTTTATTCAGTCCTAATAATTCACTGACCTACTGCCAGAAAAGATAATATAAAATAATTTCTGCTGCACAAATTTCTGTTTGATATTTATATGTGTATTCACACATATATTTATTGATCTCACATATATTATCTAATTTTCTGTAAACTATGATCTATATAGCCACTGAAAGTGAGTGTATCACTTGACTAGAAAACAGGATATTTTTGTGCAAAGATGAAATTAAACCATCATGTATACACAAAAATAAGCTCAAAAGGGACTTGGTTTCAGAATAATGGTTTTCATAATATATAGAAAAATATTTTCAAGATTCTTAAATTTTCTTAATGGTAGACAATATTTTTTGTATATATTAGCAATACCATGCCCACACATGATGGGATCTTGTCTGTAATTCCAGTACTCTGAAAGCTTAGGCAGGAGGATTGGGAGTTTGAGGGCAGTCTTGGTTACATAGTAAAACTCTACCTCAAACAAACCAAAGTAATATTCTCACCTGTACATTTGATTTAAAGATACTGTTTTATTTGAGATGTATTCTTTGTGTTCCTACCATTACTATCTTTAATACTTCTATTAAAACTATAGCAAAAACAAATATTATTTTAGCTTGTACCTGTAATAAGTTTGTTTCTCATAAAGTTTGTTGCACATCAAGAAAAACATTATGACAGTGACTGTATTTTTAAAATTCTTAATAAAAATTCAATTCAAGTAAGTTAGTTTTTTATTACAAATAGTTGGTAGAGTCTCATTTGTCATTGCATCATTATTATCTCTCAAACAATGCTTTGTTTAATGATGGTAGATTGTAGCTGCATAGACTAGTACCACAAATAATTTTATGATATTACAATTCTAAATAATTTCTTCCAGAAATTAAATGTTCATATTTTTCCTAATGACTCAAAAACTAAAAACTCATCTATAGTATCTGATTTTTTTCTTAGGTGGGAATGTTCTTAATGAATTCTGGGAATATAACCATGAGTCAAGGGTTACATACTTCTATATGTTTATAACCAAATTAAAGTATTTTAGATTGCTTGTATTTTGCCAGTTACTAACATTTTTTAACAGAATGGGCACTCTTGTTTCATGTGAATTTTTTTGCCAATTACTATAATGGATTTCTTCTGTTCTGAGAATTATGATACAATTTAGTCAAACAGAATTATTCATAGCAATTTCTCTTCACACACACACACACACACACACACACACACACACACACAAGAAAAGAACAAGAAAACAAACAAGAAAAAAACCATAAAGAAAAAATAAATGGATAGATATAAGCAGCAAAAATTTCATTGTATTTGAAAGACAGATCTCCAAAGACAATACAAAATGTTACCGTATTCAAGAGATTTTTTTTTACCATGAGCCAAATTTTTCTGATTTGACAATACTTTACCATTGTTTGAAGTATATGGATTATCAGGTTTTTGTTTATTGTTTTTTCTAACATTATGTATTTATTTTACTTTCTTCTTGTTTGTTATCATGATATAAGCACATTGCTAAAAACAAGATAAAATGTAGCATATTCAATTATCAGAAACAAATAACATCTAAACTCATCCATAGAGGAACAAAATATTTTCAGCCTTTTCAAAGATATTTTAAGTCTCTATAATGATGCATGTTTACCAATGAGATTCAACTACCCCATCCTAATTTCAAGGAACAAATATATTTCTCCACCAAGAGTTTTTCTATCCGGATTCAGGAATGGTGCCATGATTTCCAGTATTTTTGTTTGTTCCTACATCTCTTTAGTGCATGGACAAGTGATAATTTTAGTCAATAAGACCAATTTTTAAAAAAGGGAGTATTTGGGAACTTTGAGAAATAATTGCTTATCCTTAGGAGAAGCACAGGAAGAAAACAGAGGAATCTGGATAAGTGATTTCAACACTGGTTTTAATAGTGGTTAGTGTTAGTTATAATGGTAATGGTGGTTCTTAGCAAAAGAACATATCTCAAATAAAAATATATATCTAAGTTGAATATCCTTTATTTCTTGGTGTATGGATCACCCTTGTTCATTGTTTAAGAAATTTTTTAATTTGATTAAAATTCTTGATATAAGCCAGGTGTCGGTGACTCATGCCTGTAATCCTAGCTACAGGAGGTAAAGGTCAGAAGGCTCTCTTTTCCAAACCAGCCTAGGAAAATAGTTTGCAAGACCCTATCTTGAAAAACCCATCACAAAAATAGGTGGGGTGGCTTAAGATGAAGGCCCTGAGTTCAAGCCCCAGTACAGAAAAAAAAATCTGATATAGAGATATCATGTAGTTAGTACATGAACATATTCTGGCTCTTAATATGATCATAACTTTTTATGAATATATTTTTGATTTGAGAACTAGTATGCTTCAAGGCCCTGTGATAAGAACTCCGGTTCTATCATCCTGACCACAGCCAACTGGACTCAAGGTAAACATCTAGTTGAATGCACTGGAGAGTTTGTAAAGTAGTTGATGTGAGCATTTTGATTAATAACAGTTTTAAGTGATGCATTGGAATTTGTGTGACGTTTGACTTTCCCCTTCTCCCTGCCAAGAGAGCACTGAACTCCATTAACAGGCTTGTCTACAGATCCTCATTCCATTCATATTCATAAATTATCCAATTTGAAAAAGAAATTGGTGGCTCCTTGGGGCATTCATGAATTATAATATTTTTCTTTACTTTTTATCCAGATTAACTCTAAATCCTGGCTTCTGAAATGTCAAGCTTGCCTGTCAGTCTGTTGGCTGATATTCATTTGTTTCCCCTTATTGCATGTGAAGGCTAGGAATCGCTTAGCACAACATTCTGCGAGATTGTGACATACCAGTTTTGTCTCAGGTCTTGTCCACCTCCCTCACGTTTACTCCAGGAGTAGCACAGCAGATCTAGTTCCAAACTATTTTCTTTATAAACGTTAATCCTCTCTCACTGAGGTTTCCACAGAGCCAATTGCCCTTTTAGTGATATTGCGGTATTCAATTAATCAAATGCTGGCTGTACTTGCTCCTTTTCATCTTAAAATAATCCCTGGAAATATCATGTTGAACATCCACTGGCAGAGCAAGAAAAGTAGCCACAAAGTGTAGCTGGGTGTTGTATTAACATCAAGATAGAAATAACATTCTATAAAATGTTAAATTTTCACGTTAACTTTAGAATATATCATCAGTCAGTGAACTGCAAGTATGAGGCTCTGAGTTCAAATCTAGGATTGCCAAGAAAAAGGAAAGGGGGAAGAAAATATCAAATCATACCTCTGACACTCTAAGAAAAATTTCTTCCTGATCCTTTTCTTTATTTTATTTTGGCACTGCTGGAGTTCGAACTCAGGACCTATGTGCTTGCTAGTCAAGTGCTTTACCACTTCTCTAGCTTTTCTTCTTAAAATAATTTTTAAATCATATTGATTCTCTCTGAAGATCTGTTCATCCAAATCCATCTCTCTGAAATATGTGTACAAATTATCATATCTTCCTAATATGCTTAACTTCATAGGAAGTCCATATTTGTTTTCATATGTGTTTACATGAGATTGTGCATATATGTGTGTTTGTTTGTGTACTTGTCTGGCTAGTAAAATTTATTGCCCAAATATCTTTTGTTCCTTCTCTCTTCAACAAGTAAGCTGAAGAAAATCCAAAGAAATTGAGGACAGTGACCAAAATATCTGAATTTGAAGGAAAGTGAAGAAATTCTACCCCAATAACATATGTTTTTATCACATAGGTAAAATAATTAGCCATAGTTAAACAGCTGCAGGAACTGAGGCAGTAGGCATATACTGTTTGACAAAAACATTCAAAAACTATTCCTTTCACCATGTTTTCACTTTATGGAACAAGGTGAGGTATATAGATTCTTAAGAGAAAAACAGGATCACATAGAAATGAGCACTGAAATTCAAAAGCAAATTCAGCCTCATCCTTAACACATAACTACTATCCACCCAAACAATAAGGCAGGTAACCAGAATCCTATAGGGTTTGAGTGTACTCTAAGATGATGTGTTAGTAGATTGGTAACACTAAATTTAAGAGCAATTTTGGCAAATGCTCAAGTTAAGATCCTAACAGCAAGAACAAAAATGAAGAAAAAAACTAATTTAAAAAGACCAAACATAATTAGATAAGAAAAGTGTATACCAAAGGGAAGTACCTAAAGTTTTCAGCAGAACTAGAGGAAAGCAACGGTTTGAGGAATGAAAAGTAGTGTTTTATTCTCCATTAGCATTTTAAGATAACATTCTCTACCTTTGTACATGGACGAATCTGTGAATATTTAGTTATGTGACGTGTGTGAGTTAATTTGGAGGATATTTTCAGATAATAAGTTTTTAATTTGATTTCATTTTCCCTGATGGCTATTACCTTTTGAATCAGTTATATTTGCTATTGGAGAAATTAGGTGAACATAGCTAGACAAGACAGTGAGTTACTGAATGATGCTTTAAATAAGCCAAAATCAATGTTTTTGAAAAGTAAAGTATTATTTTGCAAGGATCTAATTCTGGAAGTAAGCATTATTAGTCTTATTCATATTATTAGTTCTATTAATTTGAAGTAGGGTACTTAAAATTTTCTGAGGTCTGGATTTTACCTTACACAGGGAAATCGAGCACGGGACATAGCACTGACGTTTTAGAAAAAGATACAGAATGTTGTCAAGTTTAGATTTCACATTGCCCAAGTGGATGCGATAGAAATTGTACTTGGGGAAAACAAGTGAGAAAAGGACTTATGGAGTGTTGTGCTTTTTCTCTTGACTTCTGCTTACCTCAGCCAAATCTCAGGGGTGTTTGATGGCTGTAAACACTTTGCTTTTGTTCAGGGTCTTTGAAAACCCAGAAGCATTGCTCAGTTTCTGGGAATATGATGACACATTCTGACTCACAACAGAGTTGTATTGACAGCATAGCTACAAAGTTTGAGTAAAAATGCTGAAATAAGGATCTTGTTAACTACATGCATGAACCTAAGTGTGACATGAGAGGACCAGTTTACAATGTCTTCCACAGTCCCATTCTCAAGTGTTTTAAACTGACTATCACCTGTCTAGCTCTTTCAGTTGAGCCTGGGATGAGGACGAGGGCATGTCGATCACAGTAGGTGTCAGTACCACAATGGGGCCACTGACTGTGTGCAGGACATGGACAGGAAAATCACCATCCTCAGGAGCTGAAACAGAGCCTTGCACTAATGTCAGGGAAATGCTGAAATGGTCACAGGAACTTCAAAAAACTGTTAGAGGGAAAGCACAAAGAAAATGTTCTCTTTCAAATTGGTTGCCCCTCAAAAAGAAAAAAATAAAAATGTACGTTATCAGTATAGCTGAGAATGTTTGAGTTGATATAGATGTGGCTAAATGGCTTAAAATATGAATATATGAATCTTGTAGACTGTTGGGGCTGTGAAAATCTTTACTCAATTGTACTATGTGATTAATGAGATATTGATGGATTAATTGTGGATATTTTAATAATATCTACTATATAAATAAACTTTACCCGCCCATAAGGTAGGATAATACTTCACTAAGCAGATAAATAGATTTACTAAGTAACACTTCATGCATGAGGATATTTGACAGAGTATATCTTCATCTGGTTTTGCTTCATATTATATTGGCACCTAACATTTTTTGGTAGCTATGTATTCAAAAATGGACAGTAACCTACATCAGTTGTCATCTAGTTTTTCTAGTTCTCAAAAGCTATTACTAGAAATCTCACCCCTCTTCTGTTATCCTTCCCTTGTTATAAAAATAAAAATATAAAAAATGGATCTGCTTATAGTCCCAATTATCTTCCTGAAATTTGAGGCCATCTCCTCAAAATAATTTGCACATTAAAACCTTAAAATATTGTTTCATAGGAATTATGGTTTAAAACATTGTCTGCCTTACCTTAACCATCTCTGATTTGATTCAAAAATATTTTTAAACTAAGAAACAGCTTTTGAGTAAATTATATGGAAAAACTTCATGTAATTCTTAATGCATAAAAACTATCTGTAGCCAAATATACTTAAGAATATGAATAAAGTGCAAAACATTTACTTAATAATTGAATCAAGGAAAATAAGATTTATTTAATTTAAACACTGCTTTATCATTTTTATTTTACTTGACTCCCAGCAGAAAAGACTGCTCATGAAAATGCAGCCAGAAAGCCAGAGGCCCTGGATATACTCTGGACATCTGTGTCTGCTTTAAATCAATCATTTGTTTCATGATCAAATCCCCAAGCAGGGGACATGGTCTTTCCACCAGCAGAATTCTCTTACTTAAGTTCCTTCCTTGTTAACTCAACCTAATAAGCACTTTTATTTTCTTTTTGCTTGCTGTTAAGAAAAAGACAGAAGAAGAAGAGAAAAAGACAATCAGTTCCTGCTACTTGTCTATTTGTCTGCATTTTAATCCCAGACTATGAGCGAACGTCAGAGTGCCTTATGATATTTTGCACAAAAGGCTCAGTGTTCATGACTCTACTCAGAGAACCAAAAATAGCAGTCAGTAAGCAGTGACATACTGACAGTGCTGTGGGACTAAAAGCACGCCTGTAGCGCAGAGCCATGTGGCACATTGAAAGTTTGCTGAGAAGCCTGTGAAGAAAATATCTTTCCTTCCCTTCCTTGTGTGCCTGATGAGAAGCTTGAATTTCAATTTCCTCAGAAGTCCTGAAATTTGAAGCTGTGTAGGTAAGACTCTGATAATCGAACATGTTTTGGTTTATGTAAATCATTTCTTTTTTTATTAGACAAGGTCGCAAAGAAGTTGGGAAACTGTTGCTAGTCCATATTTCATAAGAAAAATATTAAAAAAATTGAAACCAGAACATGTGCATTGAACTTTCTCCAAAACAAGTATCTGTGACAACAAATCTTCAGTGTCACAGTACAGACTGACAGGGGAAGAAAATGCGCTTTTTTGATGATCATATCTTAGGAAATTTAGAATTTAAGTTTCTTGGATGAATGGATTTTATTTTTCAATTTTATTTATCTTTGTACAATCAAGCACAGTGGACAATGAAGTTCTGACCCCTGACGTTGTGTGAAAACTTATTTAGAAAGTAACTATTTTAATGTAAAAATTTATTACTTAACAAGTATTTTCAGAATGGAATTTTCCACATATGTGAAAAACACTAAGTTCTTCACTGAAGGAAAACTATTTTCAAAATTTTTTCTTCGTCTTGTCCAGATTTTGACTAGTAAACTTTTTTATTCAGAAATTCTTAACAAAATATTTAAGTAATTAAAATGCTATAATAACTTAAAGCTAAAATATTGAGCATTGTTATGAATGCAAATGTATTCATATCTACATGTCTGTTTATATGCATTATATCAATTATATGTAATGAAAGGATAATTCATCAAATATGAACAATACAAAAGTATAAATTAAGAAAACCTAAAATATGAACATTAAATATTTTTAATTCTAATTTTGTTTAATTATAAATATATTGCTAATTTTAATAACATATTTCACAGTAAGTTTACCAAAAATAGGTAGTAAATAAGTTACAAAATATGTAAAACACACATGTTCAGCAACAATAATATTCACATAAGACAAAATGTTTTCTTTTCATAAATTTATACTTTAGGTCAATAAATTCATTTTCTGAGCTATCATGTCTTCAAGGAAGATAATATTTAAATTAAAAATAAGTAGGAAGGCAAATATAGTGTAAACACTGTGTACACATGTATGTAAATGGGAAAGTGATACCTGTTGAAACTTTAGGGGAGAGGGATAAAGGAGCATGATGTAGCCAGTGTATTATATATTTGATATAATGTAAGAACTTTTGTAAATGTCACAATGTACCTGCACCACAACAATAAGATATAAATAAATAAAACAATGCAGTAGATGGGGTAAATTGATGGCGACATATTATAAGCAGTTGTGAAGTGTCATAATGAAATCCCTTTGTACAAATAATACTGCTAATAAAAAAGAAAAAAATGCTGCTTCAGTAACATATTTTGGACATATCTATAATATCAAGTAAGTGTGCATAATGCATTTATCAGCATTTATATAATTAAAAATATACATATAATATTCTTCATTCCAAATGTTAAGTAATTCAAATACTTTATGTTATCGTAAGCACATATACACACTATATTTTCTAATTTTAAATATTTATTTTCCACATAGTACAAATACTTCCATTTATCAAATTTAATAACCAATTAAAGTGTTTCTAAAAACATTTCAGAATTAAATGTCCATGATTATTTAAAATTTTAATAACTACCTTGTCTTTAAAAATCACCTAACTTCTTTTCTTTACAAGTGTTTTTTACTTTATCAATACTTTATAATTAGTGAATATATAAAATCATTATATAAATTATAGCTGCATTTTATAGCCTAATATGTTAGTAAATTTTTCTTTTATTTGTGTGCTTATATTCACCACTTTTAAAAGTCTTAAAACTTTTTATCTACTTAAAGTTTTTTTGGTTTTTTCTACTCTTGGATATTTCCAATGAAGTTTTCTACAGTGTTATTTAAAATTAGTTTTGATAATTAGTTTTGATAATTTTCAATTATCAAAATTGAAAATACTGTAAGTTGACGTGCATTTTAAAATCTTCAGCAAATGAAATGGTCTTTGAGGGAGTTAGATATGTGTAACCTGATTTAGCCATCATACAATGTGCATGACTAAATGTACATTGGTTAAAATTAATTTCAATTAAAAGAATGTTAAAAATTACCTGCATATGTGCTTTCCATGCATTTCTAAAAACAGACCCATCCTTCATGAATTTCATATAATGTAGCTATATGCAATTTGAAGAGAATTGAAAATACGTCTAAATTGAGACTGGTTTTTGTCACTCATAATCTTAAGGTTCATACTTAAAATTTGTGATATTTAAGGAGTAGTACTTAACGTGTCATTGATTAGAACCGGAACAGGAATAAGCATGCTACACAGTTTAAAAGGTCATATCGATCTTTTTCATATATCTTGTATTTATCAGGATTCACTCCTACAAACCTAATGTTTGTGAACGGTATTGCTGAGTGAGAGCAAAAGGAACTTTCAAATGTTGTTACCATGATGATTTCCTTTCATGCCGGTGATCTTGCCACATGTGCACCTTCACTTTGGAATAAGATTGAGACCCAAATATAAAGGAGGAGGGAACCTACTAAAAACCCAATAATCTTTGCTGAAAATACTGAAGACGGCCCTCAGATTTCACGAATTATCTTGGCAGCTAACCAGAAGGACGTTTGACACGTTCAAAGCCAGCCCAAACAAAACAACCTCAGAGAGTGGGTTACCCACTATCACTGCCACACATCTGACAGGATTCAGCTGATTTCTCTAAAACTCATGGACAATTAATTTCTTTTCCAGATGACACTTACCCTCCAGAGATTACTGATATTATGCATTAAGAGGACACTGGTCTCACTTTAAACAATGCCCTGGAATTGGTAAAACATGAGTGTTTTATCAGAATTCCTCACTTGATTCAGAATCATCAAGTGATTGATGATTCTTGAGATGAGAGAATATGGGGAGGGGAATGACAGGATCAAAGAGTGTTACTCACAGTTGTTTGGGGATGGAATAAAGAAATCTACCAAATTTTGTTTTTAAAAGTGAAGGAAATTAATGGAATACAATAGAGGGGGTGACCTTGCTCAAAATGTACTTTTGTGTACATGGAGTTTTCACATGAAACCTCATTGTACTATTAATTAATCCTAATGATAAAAAATATAAAATCTATAATTTTCAGAAACTCTACATTGATATAAAAAATTAAAATATAAATTTAGCACATGGACTTATCAACATGCAAGATCAATATATCCACATTTTATCTGTGCTTAATTCTAAGACATTATATGATAAATGAAATTTATACAATTTCAAGATAGTGTACTAAAGTTGGAATAATTTTATCACATCAGTCATGCCTTAAAATAATGTAGGTAATTTTATCTCTGTGAAAAATTTAGAAATGGCATCCCTGCAGAAATTAGAAGACTGTACATAAATCACAGGAAAGGAAAATGTCACCATTTTTCTGCCTTTAAGTCAGATTATAGTTTAATAGTTTCAAAGAATGTGTTATTTTATTCTTTAAAAATTTCTAGTGAAGTGTCTATGACCTTCTTTTATAAAAAGATAATACTACCAAATATACAGACAAATATAAAATGAACTAGAACAGTAAAAATGCTAAAGAGAAATGGTTATAGATACCTCTCTATTTGAATTTTGAAGAGAGTGCAATTGTTTTTTACTAAGCAAATACTTCTTGACAGTACTTAAAATTGCTCTTGAATTGGTAAAGCAAAATGTAATCCCTTCTGCACAGTGTTTGATGAAAAGAAAATAGGATACAACATAATTTTTCGATTGGATATGAATGAATCTCTACTAAATAACACTCCTCTTTGGGACAATGTAAATCACTAATTTCTGTTTATATCCAGTTTCTCTTTTAACCAATACCTGTATAGTGTCACAATTCTACTGACATTTCAGAATTTGACTTCAAATTTGTTGACTGAAAATAATTGAGAATTTGTTTATATACATGTATACATACACATACCAGTGTACATATTTGTCTGTATATAACTTCAAGTGTATGTATGTGCATTCATATGATAATTAAATGTTATTTTTAAATACAATACAATTTTACAGAATGTGTATTTAATAGTTACTTATCTTCAATTTAATCTAACTATATTTAAATATATAAGGTAATGTTGAATACATATGTATGGATATGTGTGTGGAGGGGGTTTCTCTTTGATTTTTTCAAGGAAGCATTTAAAACAAACAATACTTAACTCAGAATTATAAATTTTATGAGGTTATGTGATTTTTTATTAAACCTATTAATTATATATGGTAATGTGTTTCCTTGTGACATGTTCACACATGTATTTAATAGAATTTCATCATATTCATGCTTGGAATACCCTCTCTTTCTCCCCATCCTCCATCTTTTTCTTTTCCATATCTGCTTTCAGTCCCCCTTTTACTTTCATATCTGTCTTTATTTTTTCTGCTCTAACTTCCATATCTGAGAGAAAACAAGACACTATCTGAGTCTGGATTATTTCATAATGGTCTCCATTTATCCATTTTCCTTCAAATGATACAATTTTATTATGTGGATAAACAAAACTCTGTTTTCTTTATCCTTTCTTCTATTGATAAGTACCTAAGTTGATTCCATAATTTGACTATTATGAACAGTGCTCCACCAAACATAGGTATGCAGGTATCTCTATACCAAGATGACTTTATTCCTTTGAGTATGACATGATGACGTGATTGGTCAATTTCGAATTTTGGGGGGAGTTTCTGTACTGATTCCCACAGTGACTGGACTAACTTACATCCTCACCAATAGTACATAAGAGTTCCTTTTTCCCACAACATCCTTGCCAGCATTTGTTGTTATATTTTCTTCAAGATAGCCATTCTCACTGAGATGAGATGGAATCTCAAAGTAGTTTGGATTTGCATTTCCCTGGTGACTAAAGATGGTGAACATTTTTCATGAGTTTATTGGCCATTTGTACTTTATTTGAAAATAGTCTGGTTTGTTTGCTCACTTATTGATTGTATTATTTATTCTTTTCATACTTATTATTTTAGGTTGTTAATATGTGCTAGATATTGATCCCCTATTGGATAAATAGCTGTCAGATTTTTCCCCTCTCTTCACTTTGCTGTTTCTTTTGCTGTGTAGAAGCTTTTAAATTTGATGCAATCTTATTTGTTAGTTCTGGCTGTTTTTTCTGAGCTATTGAATTTCTATTCTGAAAGTCATTGACCATGCCTACATATTGACCATTTACTTTTTGTTTTCATCTTGAAGATTCAAAGTTCTAAGACTTACATTAACTTTTTTTTTTAAATCTATTTTGGGTTGATTTTTCAACAGGCTTAGTGATTGGAATCTAGTTTCAGTTTTCTTTTTATGAAATCTAGTTCTGCCCACACCGCTTGTTAAGGAGGTGTCTTTTTTTCTAATATGTATGCTTTTGGCAACTTTATTCAGCATTGGATGGTAGTAGCTGTGTGGGTTTATTTCTGGATCTTCCATGCTATTCCATTGACCTACATACTTGTTTTTGTGCCAATACCACACTGTTTTTGTTACTATAACTCTGTACTATAGCTTTGAGTCAGGTATTGTGATAACTCCAGCATTGCTGGGAAATAAATTCAATGTTATTTTTTATTGAGCCATAATTTTTTGTATTACAATGCAACATTGATTACCTTTGTTCCCAAAAAAAGCAAATTAAATTCAGCTAATAATTATAAAGATAATTGAGACCAATGAACACCTAAGTCTACTTTCATTTAAAAATACAATAATGTAATATGGATAATTTATAAAGTTAGGCTAAACCAATTCCAGTATAAGGAAGAAGTAATGGGTTGCTTTTGCACATCGTAGTAGCTGGAGAATTTCATATGCCATGTATTCAATACAAATACCTAATGGCAATATTTATGCTCCCCATTTAGGTATACAGAAATTGCATTTAAAAATCATAAATTGGGCTTGGTCATGGGATAAATAGAATGCTAGCATGTGCAAGACTCTGGATTCAACACCCAGTAACACAAAAATCAAAAGAAAACAAACGAAACAAAAAAATGTTATAAGTTAACTACCTAATTCCCTCACTGGCAAAAGCACAATGTTTGTACTAACAATATGGATAAACTAAAAGTTAATAAATATTTGTAGCAATATGAAAATTATGTACAATTTGCTAGTGTATTTTTAAATATCTTGTCAAATGGATAAAAATTTACCTTTTAATCATTCAGCTTCATTTCTCAGTGTTATTGCAAGAGAAACTCACAAATATGGATTCAACAAAACAAGTACAAAGCTGTCTATTAAACACTAATCATAAATGAATGAGGAGAAAGCACACAGTTTATTCAGTAATTGATAGATATATAAACTGGGATTTTTTTTATTTCAGTTAAGAAGAGTGCACTATGGCCATGTATATCATTATATATAAGTCTAAATGACGGGTTAAATATTGAGATTGAAGAGTTAAGGTTTGGTACCTCATGCTTGTAATCCCAGTATTCCTGAGACAGTAGAAAGACTGATAGTTGTGAAACCCTAACTCAAAAAAAAAATAAACAATTAAATTCAACAATACTCTGTATAACATGGCATACATGCAGATTTTAAAATGCTAAAAATAGTTTTACATATAAGCATCTATGAGGTAAATATTTTTAATCTACAGAAATAAGTCCCTTCATAGCCAGGGTTACATGTATAGTCTGGAGACTAAGTTATAGCTATATAATTTTATGATTTATAAAAGTCAACATTAAAATGAAATAAAATATTAAGCTTTGAAATAGTTTATAATACTCACTGTGTTCAATGTTAAAATAATAACTCCTAAATTTTGGTAGAAATTCCAATTTTCTACAAAGTGTATATCTATCTATCTGTGTATACATGATTTTACTCATCTCGAAGTTCCAATATTAAGCCTAGAATTTTTTATAAAATATGTAATTGAGGATAGCCCATGTATTTATACAAACAAAATATTTTTATGCTAGTAGACATGCCTGCTGGCAGAGTGGCTCAAGTGGTAGAGCATCTGCCCAGCATTCTGAGGTCCTGAGTGCAAAGACATCATGATGACAATTACATTCTCCTCATAGCACAGAATAACCACTGCCAACATAGCACCTTCTCTCATGATTTTTAAGATAAATTTTTCAAGTGATTAAGCATTTTGAGATCGGCGCCCCAGTCCTTCTGCATTTTTGTTTGTTTGTTTGTTCTCTCAGGTAAGGTTCACACTAATATTGCCTGCTGGACTGGTCTTGAAACATACCCTTTCACCTCGGCCTGTTGAGTAGCTAGGACTACAAGCATACACCACCACACTCAGCTTGAGGATATCTTAAAATCTCTGTATTTCTAATCTCCCATTTGATGTTTACCACATAAGCAATCTCTTTTGACATTCAGTTACCCATTACATTTACCAATTTTCACCTTTTTATCATTTGTTTTGGATTCTTATTATCTTTTTCTGGAATTAAAATTAGTCTGAGTGCAGAAACAATTCCACTCTTTGAAGTGTTCAATATACTTTCCTGGATTCAGTTTACTCCATAGGTAAAGTGGAAAAATATTTCCAATCTCTTAAAACTGCAGATTCTTTTCTAAACATTGGTGAGAAGATTAAAATTTTTCATTGAAAACTTACACTGTGGTGAAGCTAACGACTAAAATAAAAATTTTAGCACAAAATAAAACTATTGATAAAGTATAAAGATAGACATCAAATGAAATACAAGGCCATAGATAATACAGATTCCCAAAGATATTTCAGACAGAGCAGTCAACAAAAATTTTATTTTTCTTTTCCTAACATTTTTTTCTAGCTAATATACTTGCTTCCTTGTTTAAGTACACAGAAAAGGTTTTAAATATATACACATAGAGTTCTTTCCGAAATAAGTATCGAGGCAATGCTTAATATCATTAAAAAATAGACTTTGAGGTACAGTCTGAATGCAACCCCCAGCCTTCCATGCTGTTGCCCTGTAAGATATTTTAAAAGGGCTGCTGGGAAAAAAGAAGGCAGGAAATAGACTCTGTATGACATCCACTTTTTTTTATAAAGAATTCCTCAAATTGGAAGAGAAAGGAGAAGCAACTTTAACTATGTCCCCATAATCATATTACCGCTCATGACCTAGATTACCTTTTATTACACATATGACTTTGTAATATTTGTTTGTTTCAAATATTTAGATACTAATTTAAGAAGTTAATGTGCTTTGTTTAAATTGATGGAGATAAACTTTTTAAATCTTACTTTAGCACTGTTTTAGAAACCTGTATTTTAAGCTTTGGAACTTTCTGATCATCACAAATGATAAAATTTACTATATCCGATTTTGGTCAACCCTACTCAATAGTTTTCTAAAGATGGGGCTATTATATTAATCGCCATCTGCTTTTTTCTGTGAGAAGCTGGGCTTAGTGGCTCTCAGTATTTCAGCTTTCCACAAACCTTCCAAAATACATTATATTTTTATAAGTTTTCACAGATGGAATAATTATGTTTATGCAACTAAGAAGAGGTCATAGAAAAGACAATGTCTAATTAGATTCAATTTGAAATTGTTTAAGTGCATAGATTATAATAATTTCATCCCCAAAGTCATAATTAGTCTTCTTTGAAAACATAATTGCTCTGAGACACACTGGATTTTTTTTCAGCCTATACATGCCCATGCAATATCATGTATTGCTTCAAGCATGGCAGTGCTTATTTGTCATAGTCACTGAACCATGCTTAGAAAAAAAATAATGACATTCCAGTATCTCAAACTATGCTTGCATTATAAAAATTTTGTATGTGTGTGTGTACTGCTGGCAGAGATAAAATTAGCTGTATATTTTATATTTGAGAAACATGGAAATCACTAGATATGTACCACTGCCTATCAATAGCTATATTTTGTGTAATTTGTTTAAAAAACACTTTACATTGCATGTAATATATGCTGGACAAAACTCTGAGCAAAGCAACTAATCAGGGTTATAACTCTGAATAGACACTATTATATGTTTAATTTTCGCATGAAGAAACTGAGGCACCATAAGTCAACCCTTTTGCCCAAGGTCATATAACTAACAAGTGAGGGGCAGTTTTGTTGTTCAAGCATCTTTGCTCTACAATTAGCTGTTTTACTCAATTGAGTTGCCTTTGAAAGAATTTTTTTCAACTCAATACAGTTGGAGAATGACCCCAGAGTCAATGGAGAGAAACACAGAAGCTGTAATATTTCCTTATAAAATTATTTATATATCTGTGTTGATTAAATGCATAATACAACATGCAGATACTCATGAGGGCAACTTTAATGCATTAATATTCCCTCAATTCAAAGGTAATTTCTAACCCTTGAATCACAAGTGTTAGGCCTCTAGGCCTTCTCTCTGTATATCTACAAAGTTTCTTTTTTCTTAAAATTGAGGATAATTTTGTATATGCTTAATTCCTTTCTTTCATTTAGCAAAATGACATTATGACACAAAATTTATTGGCTAAATAATTTCGTGTTAATATGAATTTTCAATGTTTTAATTCACTTGCTTCTTTTTCAACTAGGAGACTAGTTTTATCTTAACCAAATGAATACGATATGGTATTGAGAAAAAAGTGCATTTTGGTAGCTTGTGAAAGGTAAAAAAGTGGATTTATTGGATTTAATAAAATTGGGATTTTTGCCAGTCTGCATTTCATCAATCTTAATTTATTGTTGTACTGTAGAATATTTCTCACCCTCAGGTTCCATACATTCAGGGCTTGGTGCTGTAAACATGTACTTTTTAACCTACTGTGCTCTCCCCCTGCCCAAGAATCCAGTTCACTCATGTTGCCCCACGTGTTATGACATCACACTAACAATCAGCAGGAAGGCTGACAATGTCAAGGAGGGAGTCAGCCTTTCATGAGGGACTGTGACATTGTATTGCTTTAGCTGTAGTACTGCACTTTTCTATAGCAGTAAATATGTAAAATATATGATTAGTGAGAGTTCAAAAATAGGACAGAGAAATCATTCACTTTCTAGTTCTATGAAATGAGTGGTTTTGGACAAAGTTGACACAAGGTCTATTACAATTTTGGGCTCAGAAATCCTGGCTCCTTTCTTACTTGTGTATGCAAGCTTTGTCCACACACATTTCTATTCTTCCTCCCAGCAGCTCTGAGAAAGCCATTTCAAAACTTTTATGTACAGCGTCACTCTTCAAGTCTGCCAAGTTTCCCTGGATTTTTAAGAGATCACAAAGCGGATTAAGCTTCTATATTTATCCCACCCACTTTTCCTCAGCAATGACTTTTATCTTCCTCCATGCAGCCACCAAATCCATCATTCTGACTTATCTGTCCTTCTTTTTTTTTTTTTTTTTCTTTGACTTCAAGACTTGAGAACCAAGGGCCTGGGGAAGTCGTCCTAAAAGAAGATAGCAGAACACATCGTTCTGTGTCTGCTTTCAAGAATGTCCTAAAAGTTAAAATATAATTTATAGATCTTTATTTGATGTAAACAGGGTGAAACACCTGTGGCAGATGTCCCAATGTTTGATATCTATGCATTTCCTTCCTTCTATTCAATGAGGCACAGGAATGAAATTTTATTCCTTGTTCTACTTATGAATAAAATTTAATAGTGGACAGGTCACTTAAAATTTTTAATATAAATCCTTTCTCGTATGGAGTAATATGTTACAAGAATTATACTTTTCAACCTCGTAATCATCTGATTCCACATGGACATAATGTGTTCATGCTTTTTGATTGCTCACAAGTCTTAGGTCAGATATTAATCAATTATATAAAATTGTATTGATATGTTTATGTTATATTTATGCATTATATATTTTGAAATGCTGTGCTTTATGTGCTTTATAAGCTGTGCTTTATGCTATACAGCTTAATAACTTCTCAACATCCATCATACTAGCCATAAGAGAATAAATTCAACACAGTATGAGGCAGTATTAGTATGTTCTTTTCTTATCAAAATATTATTCAGGATTTTAATCAATATATTTTTGGAATATTGGAAAAACATAAGCAGGGTAGCAAATTCTGGGCAGATATGCCATCCTAGTTTCACCTGGGCCTGTTTCAGACATAACAAGATGTGAGCATTTTTCCTTATTTGCCTAGACTCAGCCTGGAGTGTTTCTGATTCCAGCACTGCTGACAGCTGCCATCAGTCTTCAATCAGAAGTGGACCATTATTTGAAAAGTTTTTCCCTTCTCCTGAAACGTATAACTATAGAAAATGTTTAAAATGGAAAGTCAAAACAAAGCCACAATATCTCACAATTCAGATATAACTATTGCTCCCATTTCATTCATTTTTCATGTATCTGTACTATATACTTGCAAATTCACAGATTAAAATGCAAGGATATACATATCCATTTTGAAATAATTTAGAATTGCAAAGTGATGGCATTTTACCTGCTCATTTTAAATTTACATATGAAACAATGTGAAATATGAACTTAACGTGAAAAATATATATCATACAGAAAAAAATCAAACATATTTAATGACAATTATTCCATGACATATTTTCTTTAACTTGTTTTAGGGGAAGGAGATTGTGACAGATACTTTTAAACTTCAACCTTATCACAATTTTATTTCCCACTACGATGGGAAATTACAAATTATTGTAATAAGCCTCATGGCTCAATTTTCTATTTCTACACTTAGTCACTTAGTGTTATGTCAATTACATGACAGAGCATTGCCTTATAATTTTGAACCACTTATTCAATTGGTATCATATCGTATCCTAATTTAAGTATTTTTCATATTTTTTTTAAAAAATTCATCTAATTTATATTTTTCCCACTAGTCAGTTTTGAACATTTCTCCCGGTAAAAAGGTAGTTAAATATAACTGCTAGTTTAGATATTAAATGAATTTTAAAATGTACTGTTTGGCCAAATTATTCTCCAAATGTTTTTCCAAAACTCCAACTTCATGAGAATTGTATAGCATTTCTTTTTCTGCACATGTTCATGAACACCTGCTATTAAAATATTTATTTTTCCCACCATGTTATTTTTAAGAAAATACTTATTATTTTTTTGTTTTAATATGTATATTTTAAAAACAAGTGAAAATAAAATAAATTACCCAAAACTTGTGATCAGTCTCAGCAATTGTGTTCGTTTTCATTACAATTATTTTGCCTGCTTTTCTATTTTATTGTGAAATATTTTTTAAAAACGTTAAGACATCATGTTATCTCAAATAGCTATACACTTCAGTATACATGATCAAAACCAGTTTGCTTTCATGTAATCATACAAAACTTTCCAGAAACTAATTATGTTAGTCACAAATATTTCTTCTAAGATTTAAAAGTTTATGTTTTTTTTTCTTCCTCAAGTGAACACCCAAGGGTTTAACAGAAACATTGTATTTTTTTCTCCATTGACTTGCTTTTTGAAATTCTGTCAAAAATCAGTTGCCTACACCTAGCAGGGATGCATACATCTGCAGTCCCAGCACACTGGTCGTCAAGGCAAAAAATTCTTGAGTTCAAGTTTGGCATGGAGTACGTGTATAATAGCAAAACCTGCCTCAAAATAAACATACACAAACAAACAAATGCATCACTTTCCTATCTATGTATCAATCTATACATATACAGTCTGCTGTGTCCATTCTTGATGTGACAGTACACAGTGACATTTACTATGGCTCTGTAAGTGTGCTTGTAAAATTATTTCCTTAAAATTTCTTCTCTGAACAATATCATTTGGATGATTCCTGGGTCATATCAATTTACACTTTACAATTAGTTTGTCAAAAATATTTGCTGGAAATTTAATTATAATTTTACTGTCTGTAGATTACCTTGAAAATAATTGAGATTTTGAAGCATTTTGAGTACTTGATCTAATATAATAGTGATCTCTAATAATTTATGACTTTCTTATCAATGCTTTATAGATTTCAATATACAGGTCTTGTACTTGTTTTTTATCATGTATCATTTAATATTTCAATTCTTTATGCTATTACAACATACAAATTTATGTTTTATAAAATTTCAATTTTTTCTTGTCCATTGGTAGCACATAGAAGTAAAATTTCTATTCATTTTAAGTTTGTATCTTCTGCCCTTGCTAAGCTTTCTCATTGGTGGTTGCAGGGTTTATTTTGTTTTGTGTTTATTGCTTTCATAGCATTTTCTATAGACATGATTAGTGTTGGTAATAATGGTGCCCAGAGGTTTCAGTTCTTACTGCAGCCTTAAGCTTCTGTTTTCCAGGGTCACAGTCCTGCCTCCCAGGGTCACTGGCCTGCCTCAAGTCTAGCTTGAATCCTCCTTCTGCCCCAACCTCCAATCAGCATGAACCATAAGATCTTAACCAATCAGATCATGCTGAGTCTCACTCAGGGGTATTTAAGCCCTTGCCCCTCCTGCTTCTCTCTCTTGGCTCTCTTTGCTCTCTCCCTCTCCCACCTGGCAATAAAGAATCTCTTGGCCAGATCACTCCTCTCCACGTGGTCATTTTGGGGCCCACATTTCCAACAATTAGGATCTCTGTAAATGTGGTTTTAATTTGCTTTTCCAAATTAGATATCTCTCATTCATTATTCCATTAAATACACTTTCCAGTGTAAGATTGAATAGAATTTAGTTAATTTGAATTTTATATATTCCTTTCTTTTTATAGTACTATCTGTTGTCATTTCATCTATTTTGAAACATTATTTAAAAGTGCATACGTATTTAGGGTAGTTTTTCCATATTAACAAGCAGAACCTGTTTATAGTCAGGGAATGAGATTATAAATTACTTCTAAAATTTTTGTTGTGCGATTCAATTTTTCTGATGTTAATGTACCCATTCCAGCTTTCTTTGGACTAAATATATTCAATTTCTTTAAAACTCATTTTTATCTATTATAAATGCAAAAGAGTATCTTTTTCGAAGGAAAATTGTAAGGCTTACACTAGCATCAGAAAATTACATCCTGATAAAGTCAATGTTTCAGCTTCATCAGTAATATTTTTTTGAGTTGTACGGGATAATTTCTCTATTTGAGTTTTGTTTACTCCATTAACATTTAATGGGATTATTAATACAATTTCGATGAAATGTGCCATCCCCTTATTTGCGTGTTTTCTTGCCTGTTCTTTTCGTCCTCCTTCGTTTTATTAGTTCTTTAGGTTGAGTATTCTTTATAATTCTATTTGGTATCTTTTGTTGCCTTTTATATAAACTCTATTGTCTCATTTTAGTAATTTAACAGATTTAAAGTATACATATTTAAACTTATAATTTATATCAAGTTGTATCATCTAATCTTGTGCATAGATTAAGGAACTTAAAACAGTATCTTTCGGGCCATCAAACTATTCATTTTAAAAATTTAATTTCTACATATGTTATAAACACCACTATATATTAATATTATTTTTGCTTTAACAGAGAATTATCCATTAGTGACATTTTAGTTTTTAAAATGTCTTTTCATTACCCATTTAGCTGCATTTCAACCTAGCAACTATCTCTTGAGTAGCTGGATTTATAGACATATGCCACTATGAAAAATTTGTTTAAACATTCTTAGTGGCCCAGAATATGTTTTGTCATTAGAAATGTGTTATGTACTTTTGAGAAAGAGTATGTCAAGAATTATGTCTTGACTAAATTGGTTGATTAAACTTTTAAAATATTTTATATGCTTAATTGAGTTTTTTGTTATGTTGCTATTTCAATAAACGTGAATGGTATTAAATTATCCCTAATACTTTTTGCTTTTTCATATTTCATCCTCACTTTTTCATTTTTCTTTAGTTCTGGCAATTTAAGATCATTTATTTTAAAACTCTGTAATATGTTCACTCACTTTTAGGACACTTAAGCCTTGTGATTAAATTCAGTTTAATTATAAAATTCCATTTCTTACCTGAGGTAATATTCCTTGCCCTGAAGTTTTACTTCAGATACAATTCTTATACTATATTGTGTTGTTTATGAATTATCTGTGTATTTATAAATAAAATGTTCCCCATCTATGGAGTACATAGAAGGACTTTTTAAAAGTTTTTCTTTGTCAGTCTCTGTCTTTTATTTGTAAGGTTTTGTTAATTCATTTTAACATGGTGATTAGTTTCATGGGACATTATGCAAATTTAAGTTCAATTTCTTCTCTCAACATTCTTGCATACTATCATGCTCATATATTGTTTGTCATAATCTAAGTACTTTTCCAGATTTATTTGTGGTGACTGGTGCAGTGATTTAAATGTGCACTCCTTCCTCATCACAGCAGTATTGTTGAATTACCATTATATCATGCTACAATGTAAGGATTGACTAGCAGATATATTCCCTTTTATCATTCATAATTTGTGCCATTATCATCATTAATTTTGTTTTTTATGTTTACATATTGTATAATATATCACTGTTACAACATATATATAATATATTCTTTTTAAAATATTATAAATAAAAATAGTATTTTATTTTACCAAAATATTTAATTTCTCCATCATTCATTGCTTTATGTATGTTCATGTGTCTTTCCTTTGAAGATTTTCATATTGCTTTATAATGATGTCATGCTGCTGATGAATTCTCCCAGTTTTGTTTTATATTGCTTTCATTTTGCAAGATACATAAACAATCTTAATTGTAGAGTCTGATTCTGAAAACTTTAAGCATGACATTCTGCTATGTAACAATATTTCTGATGAAAATATAATGAACATGGTTTGTGGACTCCTTTCTCAATGATGATTTTAGGTTTTTCATTGTAAATGATGTTTAGTAATTTTACACAATACATAGGTACTGTTAATGCTACCTTTAACTTTTGCTTGGCATTTGCTGAGATTTCTTATGTGATAAATGGCCTGAAAATTTGAAAAGAAAATAATTTTCATTATGTTTCTAATTGTTTGTTTTAACCCTCACTAATTCCAATTATACATATGTTGTACCACTTGATATTTTTCCAAAATAAGCTGAAATTCTCTTTATTTTTTTTTAATTTAGTTGCTGTGTTTAGTTCCTCCTAAACTGTATTTATATGCAAAGATAATTTCTTACATAGTATTCAATCTCCTGATAAAAACATGCTATGAATTTTCAAGTATCATAACAATTAGTGCTAGGAATTTCATTTGGTTACTTTTGCTCTTCAGTTTCCTTATTTTGTTTTATCCATAGCCACTGAAATAATTCAGGTAGTGACTATCAATAACTAATAATACTTTTAAAGAAATTTGACTAGGACATCCATAATAAATGATGAATCTACCAATGAGTTTTAGAATAAAAACCCCAAACCCAAGTAACAAAATGTGGAAAAAAATCTAGGTAATTTAAACCCTCAGTATGTCATGTAATAGTAATTACACAACATTTACTGTGAAAACTTTTGACAAATATTATGCATTGTGTCCAATCAATCCTCTAATAATTTATGTGAAGTATACAGGTTAAAGACACATATCAAATCTCTCCACAGAGACACAGTTAAAAAATCAGAATGTGGGAAACATTGTAGGTTGAAAGAAACTTTAAAAATGAAATGAAGAGACCTGTGTTTTTAAAAACGTTATTTAAGAAATGTATTGAAGTGGTGCATGGTTCAAGTGATAGAGCACTTGCCTAGCAAGCATGAGGACCTGACTTCAATTCTCAGTACCAAAAGAAATAAACAAAAAAGAAAAGAACTTATTGAGAAACTACATTTTGTGAATATTTGAATCCTGATTCAATGAAGTTTGATTTTTAATTGGAACACTGGAGTTTTATTTGATATACTAAAGATTTATTCTTAATTTTAGTAATTTTGAACTTTAAAACCTTATAAGTGCACACACATACATAGCATTTATGCTCATGTATGTGTGCTGGGAATGGATACATGATATAACAATTGAAATTTCTTTTACTCTTGGGAATTAGGCATTGTACTGCTCTTCATACTGGGTATGAAGACCAAGTGTTCATTTGACCAAGTGTTCATTTATACTTTTATCTCTAGTTTGAAAGTATGAAAATGTCATAACACAAAAGTCAACAGAGACTGGCATGGTGGCATATGCCTGTATTCTCTGACTTAGGAAGTTGAGGCAGAGGATCAAGAGTTCAAGATCAGTAAATACAACATTAACATAAAATAAAATAAAATTGCCATATTAACGAATGTGGCAAGTACTTTTGTACCAGAGCTTTTGACAATTTCTCCTTTCTTACACAAAGTGTCTTTCTTGTGAAGGAAGTTATAGAGGCTCATAGTATGACTCTTCACCAGCTATCAAAATACATAATTTCAAAACAGTAGGTACTAGCCAAACTGAAATATTCAACTGAAATATTTAACTGAAAATATTAATTTTCAGCTGAATTTCTTCATTGACTTTCATTAAGTATATTAGTAACAAAAAATATATCTGATAGAAGGAACTATGGAGGAAACACAGAATCCCTGTCTTTTTTCTTAGTTAGGAATCTTTTAAGAATTTTTTCTAACAAGAGCCAAAGATCTAAAAAAACCTTTGAGGAGATGTCTAAATATGCACGCAGAATATTCAAAGCAAGATCATGTAGAAAAACTTCTGGCACTATGTCTTTTTGATGACTACACCATATTAAACTCTTCTGTAGATCTCACCAAATTATTTTCCTCAAGAGAGACAAAAAAATCAATTCAATTTTCTTTTATGAAAGTACTATGGAGATACGGAAAACATAAATCTATTCAATTACCTGTAAGATGAAAATGATCAAGTGTCACAGAGGCAGTTGGTCTGATTGAGCCTCAGGTGAAAGGAAGGTTTAAATGTAAAACTCTCAGGTTTTTGTTGTAGTATTTAAGTACTGGAGGATACAGTTCATATCCATCTTACGAAGTATAAACATACATCATCATTGCATATTTATTGTGTAAAAATACTCTTATTTCTTGGTTAAGATGAGAGAAACCTTGTTCCTATATTTTTCAAATTATAAAATGGTAAATATCTTGCACAGGATTTCTAATCAGAGGATTTTATAGCGTCTGTCTGATTATTAAATCTTTCCAATTTTAAGCAGAACTTTTATTTTGTCTACTTAATTAACTACATAAAATATTATAACTTAGGAAATTAGAAGAGAAACTCATTTCTATTGAGCAAAAAGGAAAGACTGTTATTTTAGTCAGTTGGTTTATGTTGTCCTGGGATAGAAAGAAGAAAGCAAGCACATTAAATAATAATGACTTTAAAAGTCTTTCAATGTCAGCTGTCAATTGCAGAGATTGTTAGAGTAATGCAACCTTAGGCAGATTTACGAAGTGCAGTTTCAAGCAAATTGTGCCTGGGTATAAATTTATAATTATTCCAATCAAATCATTGCTGAGCTACAAAATATAATTAAATGGTTCAAATGGAAGATAAATTAAATGTATACTTTATTCCATTTTCCCAGTTACAGAAGTTACAATTACCTTTCGAATTATGTGAGGAAATACTGTTTCTTAAATGACAGCTTTTGTTTTGTTCCCTGCCCTTTAGGAATATAAAGAATACATAAGAGTAAAAAGATTATAAAAAGGAACACAAGATTTTTGTTTACAACATCCCCTTTCCTTTGAAGAAGAATAGTTGGAACCAAAGAGACATCAGAATGAATTGCTGCTCAGTGCTACCTTTGATGCTGGGAATTCCTCTGCTGTGGCCTGGCCTTATGGAGATAGAAAACGTGGAAACAAAGAATGTTAAGCAAGCAGTTGGGTCTCATTTGAGAGTGAAGCGTGGCTGGGTGTGGAATCAATTTTTTGTGCCAGAGGAGATGAATACCAGTCATCACATTGGAAGGGTACTTATTTCCCAAAAGATTACATTAAAGGACGATGTAACAAAGTTATACACACATGCACACACACACACACACACACACACACACACACACACAAACACACAAATGCACACATATATAATATACATATATATATGAGTTAGGAAAGTTTTTGTTTCATTAGTTCTACATTTTCTAGTGGAACCATTAGAAATCCACAAACACAAGCAGAATTCATTGCAGATTTGCAAACATCCACTATTTTCTCTTATATGAAAATGGTGCCTTCCTTGATCAGCACTTAGAAATTTAATGTTATTTTTGGTAATAGATCAAAGCAGCCTCACAGAGTCAATATAATTTACCAACAGTATTTAGCCTGATTTTCTGCTATACTAAGTAGTTGCTGATCTACCCTTCATTCATTTTTAATGAAGCAGATTAGTACTATATCTTTTTATAGCTAAGGAATTTCAGAAGCCTACACACTTCATTTGATTAACGAAGTTGAAGTACAAAGAATATTTTTACTTTCTTAAAAGAACTATGTTTTCAGAAATTTTCCTTAATAAGTCAGAATGTCTTATAATTTTGTTTGGGATATTTATTAGTATTTGTTTTTCTGTAAAGACAGGTAAGTGCAATATCACATGCTTTTCTGTAAGGTTCTTTCTCTAGATGAATGTATTAAAATACGTTTAACCACTAATTAACTGATACTAAAATTTAATTGGGCCCAAAGGGTGTAGTACTCAAAATTTATTAAGTATCTTTCTCTAGTCCATGCAGGAGAGCTGCAGAGTTAGCTTGGTGTGTAGGTTCCATTGTCATTTACCTGTACTGTCACCAAATGTGTATGAGACTATTCAACAACAGGATCTTAATCAAACTGATTTTAAAATATTTGTATGTGTGTGCACGTGCATGCCTACTACATAAACTATTTCTTATTATTTTTAGTTTCAAAGATGTGTGCAGTTAAATCACATACATGGGTGGCATAAATGAGTGTCTTGTTTTGCCTATTCTTTTTATTTATACAAATATTTATAAAATAATTTAACAAATGTCATGCTGTATAACATAAAAATAAATGACTTAAAAGAGAGATACAATGAATGTTTAGGTGCTTATAACAAAAGAATTAGTAGAGGTAAAATGTAGCTAATGTGTCCCAGATAATTCTCTTTTGCTCCATTTGTTTAAAAAGATTGAGATTCATAAGTACAGTTAAGTAAGTTTTCAGTGATATTGACTTCCCAAATTGAGAGTAGCTGCTTAACTGAGAAATTATTTTTGGATAGAACTGTAGTGAATTTCCAAATATGTGCTAGAGTTCAGGAGACCAAAATTTGTTTAAAATATGCATTTTGTAACATTATAAGTCCAGTGTTTAAGTTAACATTCTTGAGTACTTTTTTCCCTTAAATCTTGGTCCTTAAAAATGTCAGGCTCATTGTTTTCTGGAAATTGTACATTTATTCATTACTAAGTAATGAACTTATCTTCATGCTAGTCTTGAATAATTTCTCAAACTTCATCAAAATGGCAATATTTGATAATTTGGGCCATGTACTACTTACATGTTCATTGATTGAAACATATTTAATGCCATCATTTTCTCAGCATCATGACATAGAAAATTCCCTTCACTTTATGAATAATTAAGGACTGTCAAATTTAAAGAGTCATAACCAGAAAATCAACCCAGATACTAGGTTTTGTTTAAATTTCTTCCATTATGTAGTACTGATATTCAATATATTGTTAAAATGATAAAGTAGATGCTTCAGGTATGTTCAGATTTTCTCCACAATAACATACAAAAGATATTAGTTAGTCCAGAAGAGTAAATCATAACTTGGGTGCCCAGAAAGGCTAGAAATTGTGAAATTTGTACTTTCAGAGGTGCTCCTTCTTTGAAGATGGGCATATTCGTGAAAGTGTGAAAGAATTCAAAAGTTCACAATAATGAAGGGATAGTTATGCCAAAACAGGCATTTTTATGTAAAAATATTTTAGGTACGAAAAACCATGCAAACAATTCAACTATATCAAAATGACACATATTTTTACACATGAATTTTAAAAATTCTAAATAATTCATTAGCACTGTGAATGACGAACAAATTTGCTTTTTATAATATGAAGAAAACATGAGAGTTAAGTAGATGGTGTTGTAAAAAAACAGTTTATATTTTCTAGCTAAAAATCAAAGTCTAAAACCATGTTACATAATTGTCATTAGGGGAGGATCTGGGATTAGACAAGCTGTGTTCTAAGTCATAAAGCTACACAAAAATCATGTGACTATGAAAAGTTTTAAAATTTTTTCAGCTTTTCACTATAGAAAGGATTGATTATGTTAGTAATATGTATCTTATAATGTTATGATTATTTATGAAAATTAGTATAACACAATTTGTACATTTTAACACATATAACAAATTCCTACTAGGTGATTAGCATAAATATTTTCTCATATGTTCCTTAATTTTCATCCTAATTTTCCATGTTTTCTATCTATATTTTCAACAAAGATGCAGGATACCATTCTTAAATATACTGAGATGATCATTGCCCAAGCTTTCTCTAGTTCCCAAACTCATGCACATATTTGAGAGTACAGTTTTAGTGAATAAGAATGTAATCACAAAACACATTTGAGCCAACTACATGGCACATATCACAAATATGTGTGATTAATTAAGGGGACTGTGTTTTTCAATTGCTATCCTTTCTCATTAGAATTATCTGTTGAGACTAATAAAACTTTGTAATTCATTATGTTCAAAATTAATACTTCTCAGTCTGATGAGAGAAATTAATTTTGAAATTCATATTTTGCCTCTCATAATATAGGAATTGCATAGAATTATTATTATGGGGAATGATTAACATACATGCAAATAACATCTTTAAAAGTGATTTATCTTTTTCAGCCTATGGGAAGCTCAATTGTCTGTCTTTGCCCTTGCAGCTCAGGTCTGATCTAGACAATGGAAACAATTCTTTCCAGTACAAGCTTTCAGGACCTGGAGCCGGAAGCATTTTTGTCATTGATGAAAGAACAGGTGACATATATGCCAAACAGAAGCTTGATAGAGAGGAGCGGTCCCTGTACACCCTGAGAGCCCAGGTAACAGACATCACTACTGGAAGGGCTGTGGAACCTGAGTCTGAGTTTGTCATCAGAGTTTCGGATATCAATGACAATGAACCAAAATTCCTAGATGAACCTTATGAGGCCATTGTACCAGAGATGTCTCCAGAAGGTATTAAATATTAATTTACATCAAAGATATATTAGCAATGACAACAGATTTTGAATTTTGAACATATGTTTTGGAAGTGGATTATTTTAAATTCTATACCTAGTATTTCCTTCTACAAACTTGTTTAAGTAAAATATTTCAAAGTTAGATACTGCAGTAAAATTATGTAACAATGGCATTATACATTTACAAATCGTTATTAAGTTTCATATCAGTCTTGAAGGAAGTAAAAAGCTAATGTATATTTAGTTGAATAATTCATAAAATTGAGCAAGATTTGTACACAGAAATACAGAAAGCCAATTTATAAAGCAGAAGTATTATATGAATCAAAAACCAAAAGTAAAACAAAGTGGTTGGACACCTTTGTGCAGCTGTATTCATTTCAAGTTCATTTTCAAATGCATCTTTATAGTTATTAATGTATTTTAATATAACATGTAGAGGAGAGTGACTTCTATAGGTTATAAGAATGACTGCCTTGGATATCAAAAATGTCTTCATAATAGGGAGAGTTATGGTTATGCAAAAGTCCTCCTCTCATTCAGTTGGTCAAAAACTTTGATAGTATAAGACAGCAGGCTTTAATATATGAATTTCTTAACTTGAAAAATCAAGCTTATTCAGTAATATCACCTAAAATTAGACAAACATGATTTAAAAGTGCTTTACCTAAATATTTGATTCACAATGTAGTGATTCTAAAAATACATATGTCATCATGTTCTGCATGATTTTTCATTTTTAATGTCCCATGGGGATTTGAAGATGTCAATCTACATTGTTTACATTATAGGTCTCTATCTACAGCATACATTAAAAAATTTAGCTGTGCAGTATGCATGAAAAAAACTATCACAGGATATAAAAATTCTTTAAAATTATTCAATTTTGCTTAGAGAAACCAAGAAACAGCCTGTCTTTTCCCTCCCTCCTTTTCTGCTCTTTCTTCAGACTCTGTATTGTACTCACCTATTTCTTCTTATTCTTCCTTTTCCCTCTACTTCCTAATCCTTCTTCTTTTCCATCAAGCATATATTATGGACCTAATGTGTACTAGGAGTTGTTTTTGAAAGTGAGAATAGAGTTGTAAGAAATACATAGGTAATTTCTAGTAAGGAACTTAAAGTTTAGTTAAAGACACAAAAGAGACAGCTAATTTTAAATCAGTGTGTTCATAATTGATAAAATGTTACAAAAGTGTTAAGTATTAGTGGAAGATGATGATTATTAATTGCTGGAGAAGCAGTGAACACTTCAAGAGGTGATTTTTGAAGTAAGTAATACAAAAAGGCCAGCCGAGTTATGTTCCTGGAAAGGATTGCCATAGCAAAGTGAACTAGATTTCACGCAGCAATATAGGAGTCATTGTAGAAGGCAAAACAATGGAGGAAACCCTTTATACCAGAGAATGTAGCTAGACAAAAGCATTCAGGCTGACTCCATTTCTAAACTAAAGGGAGTTGGCTGGCAAATTAGAATGAATTGGATTGTCTAGAGATGTAGGAAGAATTGAAAGACATTGGAAGGGATGTTACAGAAGGAGAGATAATTCAACTGTGTGGAACATTGCTGTGAAGTTGAATAACATTGAGACAGAGAAGTGAATTTTGATATAGGAAGTTGAAAGCTACTCGTGATTTTGATAACCGTCTGGTTAACTATTCTACTGTAGTATGCTGGAGATATTCTATGACAAGAAAAAAAGAAAAGAAGTGACAATGATTTTAGACAACTCTGAAAGGTTATAGACTACAGGGAAAAGAGAGGCAACACTGGGTAAAAGGAGGTGAATGTAAGCAGGATTTTGTTTGTTTAACACCGTTTACTAGTATCTTAAGCAATGATAAAGAGATAAAAATGCAAATTGCCCTGATTTGAGCACTGCACAATGTACACATGCATTAGAATAGCAAATGGTACCTCACAAATATGTACAATAATTGCATTAATTAAAGAAAATATGAAAGATGATAGACTTGATAGCATAGTCATATAACATAGGCAATAATTCAAGGGGAGGAAAATTTTTAAACACAAAGAAAGTATATAGCTGCTGTATTCCTGAAGGGAATCCAGAGCACGGTAGAAAGGATAGATTCAGATAGGTTATTATATTAGTTCATGAGAGAGAGAGAAAGAGCGTGAGAGACTGAGACCTACAGTGTCAGTTAGTAGCTATCTTAAAACTCTGTGCTAAGAAAATAGGAAAGTACTGCTCTGTCAACTTTCTCACCTAACGGTTTCTAACTGAAGTAGCAGAAGTAACCCTGGATTTTCACTGATTTTGATTTGAACTAAAGATAGTAATTTTTTCTCACAATGTTTAATTAGTGAATATTATGGATTCTTTACATAAATAGATCCTTCTTCATCTGGTTTTCACGTTCCCTACCAATCCAATTTTCCTGTTGCCATTTGATCATTTGATCATTTGTTCACAAAGTTTGCTTCTAAATTCACTCTACACTTATTTCATCAGTGCAGAAATCTTTGTGTTTTGCTTTTAAATATTTTGTGTTATATTGGAATCAGCCACCAATTATTTTATTTGAATCTGTACTTTGAATTTAAAATTTATTTTGATTACCAAAGGAAATCCATATTTGATTATGACATCAAAGAAAATTACAAACCACTTTTTTGTCATCTCATTTTAGAGCTCTTTTAAATTAATTGATTAATTAATTTTGATTATGCAGTATTTGTTCATATTCATGAAGCATGATGTGACATTTTGGTTCTTGTACACAGTTACATATTACAGACATTTTCATATTAAACATACATTTCTTTGTGTATTCTGTAGGGTTTTGCTGATTGCATTTGTGTTTGAAATGTATTTGCTTTCAAACTTGAACACTCAAGTGGAATTGAGATAAACAATGTTTTGTTTTTACCTACTTGTCACACTGGATTGCAACATTATTACCTTTCTTTCATACAAAAATATTAGATGTGTTAGTCCAGGAAACACAGTGCCTGAGTTTGAAATGACTAATGAATGAAGGGATGCATGCATGGGTGAAAATGTGAGGTACATAAGAGATTAGAGTGGTTAGGGGGATTATGCAGGTGACTGAAATACAGGGAGACTCTACCAGTGTGGATTGAGGTGCTTTTTGATCTAAAGGGTTATAGGTAAATCGGTAAATACTGATTCCTTAGTCAGATTTGCTTCCATGTAAAAGCTGTATGTTCATTTATATGTCATTTTAATTTCCCTCATATAACAGCCTATCAAGAAGTTAATCTTCACTTTCAATGAAAGATGTTAATTTTTACTTAAAATTGTACCATGTTAAAAATACAAGACATTTAAAAATAAATTTAGTATGCTGTTTAATAATGAATTAAACTTCCTTTGTCTATTTATGTAAATGATTGAACACAGTTCTACCTTGAAGCATTTATTACAAACCCCTAGCTCTCTTGTTCACATAATCTTAGAGTGCAAACTCAGGTCATTTATTTTCTGAAAAATGAGTACAAAATTTTACTAAAAATGAATCATGGTTTAACAAGTTAGGATACTTTGTGTGAACACTGTAATAATAAATATTTATAGTTTAAATGGTGTGGATGCTAATTTCAGCTGACACCATTTATTTATTATATTTCTGTATATGTAAAAAGAATATTTAAAACCTGAATTCTTTAAAATTTAGTTTCACATATTTTTCTGCCTGTAGAAAGCAAAGAGAAAAGATGACTAGTAAAGATATTCTTTTTGGAACTTTACCAAGAAAATATCATTCATCAACATTTTCAAGGCAGGGGTCACCAACTACATTGTTTTTAAGATCAGCAAGTGTTCACCATGTCTATATTTGTGTTGACTTTCTTATTTATTATCAAAGTTAGATGTTTTGAATGTGAAATGAAGTATCAGTGAAATTTTGTCTTATTAGTTTGGAAAGGCTATTATGACATTTCTAGTTTGAAATGCAAATGAAGTGGGTAATATTGAATTCTGTAATTAACAAGAAATATTTTAGATCACATATTTTATTGTTTTGGAAAAAGACATAGAAAATCACTTTAATATTTATCATCAACATGGTAGCAGTATGTCATATTGTAGGGTCATTATAAATCAGACACTAAATGCAAATGCAAAGCACATAAATATCTAAATAATTTCAATTACTTTTCAGAAAGTTAAAAATCCTTTTTTCTTGAGATTGATCACATTTTAAAATTACATTTTAAAAATCCTATGCCTTTGTGCACATGAGTTGAGATATTTGAGATTAGATAAACTGCTGTTATTCTTCTGAATATATTGTTTTTTTCTTACACATACTTGACTTAGTTTGACTTAAATTCTACTATTTCATATTTTGAAAAGCAGATGTGGAAAAAACACAATACCAAAATAATAACAGTGACCTAGTTTTCAGGTAGTTCTGGCCAGAAAGACAAAAATAATTGAAAAATATTTGCATAGTTAAGGTGACAAGAGGAAAAATAGCATGTGTTTAGAATTTCATTTGGAGGCTCTTTTTGATAAACTGTATCTCATATATAAATGCAGTAATAGGCCAACCAGGATTTCTAGGTAAACAGTGGTCATCATACTAATAAATCAGGTCTTAGCCTGAGGGTATAAGCAGAGGCATTGATGAGAGTATTATTTCTGTTGTGAATTTCGTCATTTAGGGACTAGACAAAAATAATAGTAGTGGATGCCACTTTAAAATTGACTATTATACAAATCAATATCTTCTCAACAAATTTGCTTAGGATTAATATTTACATCTTCATTCTAAGGAAAGCCTGTTTTCCTTCATACCACTGAATTTAAAATCAAGAACATTACACAGTAAAATAAATGAGTCATTTTGAAACCTATTGTTTGAATTTCAGCATTCCAACAATAAAATAAATGATAGCACATGTGTTTACTTTAGTGTTCAGCTGTAAACTTCAGCTTTAATTATGGGTTGTTGACGTCCTTATTGCATGCATGATATTTAAATTAGTCTGCATGTAAGAATCTATCACTCTTTTTTGCTTTTGTGTTTGAATGTTTCCAATTATTGCTAGAGGATAAAACATTCTATGTGAGATGAGACATCATCAAATAAAGTTTTGTTACTAGGGTTGAACTTCACATTTGGGTGAGTAACATGCAGTCTTCTGTAAAGCTCCTGGTTGATAATAAAATTCATATAAATCAACATTGACAGAGTTACACTTTTCCTACAACAGGTTTTACTCAGTGACTGCAGAATAAGTTTGATTTGCTGAAAAATTACATTATAGATGTTGTGACTAGTGCTTTCAATCTTGGAAAATTTTATGTAGTCTAGCACTTATTAGCATTGCCATAGAAAATGCAATTTAAATGCAACTGCACGTGCAGTATATGTATTTTACCTCATATTAATGTACCATGATGTCACTGTAGTTTTCTATGTCATAACAAATGAAAGAGTTTATCAGCTAAGGAAGTTTCAAAAGACAACTAAACTATGCCTTCCCACTGAAGTATTGACACAAGTTTACATCCTCTGTCACCTACATAACAATACATTTTGGCAAACAGTGTGACTGATAAAATGGGCAAAGTCAAATATAATTTGAAAATTATTTTCACAAAGATTTTTTGTGACAGCTAAAAGGATTCAGGAGGTACATAGAAAGACATAACTACTATTTTAAATTTGCATTTATGACAAAATCTTTCAAGAGAAATATTGTCAAATAATATTAACTATTGACATAACAATATAACCCAAAATTACTGTAGTAATTATATCTTATGGTTATTATTAGAATAAAAGAGCTAGTTGATTAGCTATTCTTATTAGAAGATGACTCATAAATTATTAAGCAAATATACTGGTAGAGTTTTGGGATACATTAAGCATTGATTCTTTTTCAAATTGTACTAGTAGGGTAGTCGGGCAGCCTAAGAGCTTTAGGCTACAATATTCAATCAGTTTTGCTCTTTGCCTTTCCAAATAACACAGCAATCTCTGACCACCTCATAGTGACTCCACACAGAGATGCACACTGACCTTTGGTGGCTTCAGTCACTCTGTTTGACTAACTTGATCACTTAATGTAAAAGATCTGGCAATACAGATGTTAAATCTGATTATACAGATTGAAAAGTTAAACTGCAGTATTTGATAGACATAAAACATTTACAGGTTACATAAGTAGGCCCACATGGGCTTGTATGAACATTGGATCTTGTATAGAATAGTTTCAATTATATTTTAATGAAGAATCACAATTCATAGCAATGATTGAGATGTTTTTTTGGATTAAGATGCCTAGGAAGCAGCATTTCTTACAAACCCATTGGAAGTGATTCTAACAGGAAACACATATCCCAACTTAATATAGTAGTTATAGAAACTGAAAAAGCCTACTATACTTGAAAGGATTACTATACTGGTATTCATTTTGATTACATGTACTAATCATTTGTATTGACCACCAAGTGTCTGTTAATCCGTATTTAACTGACTGATAGTGAGAGAAGGGAAACAATCAGACAATTGGTAATTTCGATCAAAGGACACATTTTTTACTCTCATAGTGATTTTAATGATATTATGGATTGTACAACCCATCCCTAACAACAGGTGAATGTACAAATCACTTTCTTATAAATAGCAAGCCTTTGTGACAAACAGAAATATATTAAATCACATCAAACTTTTGAGTTTTGAAATTTTTTTGTTCACTGTCTATTGTTTTCCTCTATTACACTTACTTATTTCTTAAAGATTTCTATATAATTTAAATTACTGATTAGAAAAATATATATGCTTAATTATTTCTGTTGGTTTCATTAGTTAAAAAAAAATTTTAAAAATATCCAAGAGGATTTACAATTACCTAATCTGTATTCCATGTATGGTGATAGCAATTAATTGGAAATGACTGAAAACTACAACAAAGATAATTAGCAACATATTAGAATTAAACATTGCTGCAATTCTTTTTAATTTTATGCCCAATAATTTAAAAACATGAAAAAGTTAAGATGAAAAGTAAAAACAATGAATTTTTGGAATATTGCATATTTCACTATCTTATTTATACCACATGTATGCATATATGTAGGTATATTTATACTTATGTACCTAGGAATAATACATACATGCTCACACACAAATATGAGGAGTGAATCATTGAGTAGACATTGATGGCCCTTTTTTTGTAGCAAAAATAATAGTAATTATTTTATTATTACTATTAATAGTAATAGTATTAAGAGAGGAATTTAATGAAACAGCATAAAAATGTGAAGAGATGGAAAAAGGAGAAACATTTCCTGCTCCCCATGCAGGAAATGTGAGTAAAGACTCCCCACTGATGGTTGTAATCAAGCAATGACGCTCTCCGAACACTGTTGAAGTGTCTTGTTTTTATCAGCTTGGCATCTAATTTTAAAAGTACCACAAGGCTCATAATAGAGAACCACAAATATTTTCCCAGAAATAAAATTCCTTACTAAGTTAACACTAGGGAGGGATTCCGGACATTTACAATATCATACTGTTTTACTACAATTACATTTCTTAAGATTTGACATTTTTTATTTTCTACACTAGGAAATGTACACTATGTTAGGTTTTCCATTTAATAGAGAGCAAAGGAATAATATATTCAGACTTTGAAATGGTGTTAATGGTTAGAAGTACGTTAAACTGTACTTGAAAAAAACTGGGTAGGGAAAAGGACTCAACTCTTTAACTGGTATTTCCATCAGAAGTATCAGGTGATCTTGGGAAGACAATGCATTTCTGTTCTTTCTGGTTCTCATTTGTATAATTCTTTAGAAATCTGAAAACTTATATTGCTAAGAATTTCTTTTCATAGCCAGATAAAAATGCCTTGATTAGGACAATGACTACTGAAACTAAACCAGGACACCAGCAATGGGAAACTTCTAGGCAAAGGATTGATACAGAGACATAACAAGGAAAAGAAGTCAAGGAGTTCGTGTAGAGAAAGGTAGTTAGAAGAACATGCCTTGCCAAGTTCAGTGCTGACTGATTAACTTAATGGTTCCTGGACCATTTGACTTGAGTAACTCTTCATAATTTCTGCAGGGATGTATTGCATTTATTTTTTTATGTTGTTGAGATTGAATCCACGTCCTCCTGTATGCTAGGCAAGTCCACTGCCACTGAGCTGTGGATGAGTACCGAAAACACCTAAATTAATAAGTGCCTACATGTTGAGTATCTGTAATAATTATTAAAAGGAGTAAGGTTAAGAGTTTTTTAATTAAAATTATGTTAATGTATAATTTGATATATGGTTATTACTGTCATATTAATAATAAATTTGGTAGCATTATTTTATTATATTGATATTTAATACATTAAAATGAATGTTAAATAACAAAACTACTGTGACAAAATAACAGTAAATACATACTATTGTGAGGCATTGTAAAAGTTTCAGCAATTAATGATGTTCAGAAGGGAGTACAGTTTCATTGTCTGTTTTTATAAAAACTGGATTGTGGTGAGAATTGCTATGAAGCTAGTTTTAAAGAAACCACAGAGTCTATTTGATTTTCTGACATTCCTGTTGTCATTCTTATTGACACAGTACACAATATGTCAATAAATGTGGATTTATATAAGATTAATAATGTGTGATTTCATACTTATAGAAACATGAATTAAAAGTTCAGGTTTTTAAAGTAAATAATTTTGAAATTTGATTATACATAGAAAATGTACAAGTATTTCATATGATTGTGTTGCTTGTTACTGAAATTTAATAAGAATGCTTACCTTATCAGTACCTGCTGTATTTTGTTTGGCTTTTTTTTCAAATTCATCATAGAAGATAGGTATGTAGGAAAGGAATGAAACGGGCTTGAGCAGCATGCTTATTTTCAACTGGAGACTTGTTCAAGCACATTTCAATAATATTTAAAAATATTTCTCAACTTTCTGCAATTCATTTGAGCCCTAGACCATGCTATGCTTTTTATAAGAAGCATTTCTAAGTTCCTTTCACTGTCTCCTACTAATAACACATCATAAAAAGATTATGAATTATGCATTATAATGAAATATAGAACAGTTATACTTCATTATGTTATGAGTCTACATGTTTAAAATTGTCTATTGCATATACGAGTTAGGTCTATTTGTACAGGGTTATATTCCTCTGTCTATACAAATATAGATAGACTTGTGCAATTTAGAAAAAGTAGGTAAATGAGGAGTCTGTTTTAAATAATCATCTTGCTTATCAAACGAAGAGTGTTTTAGAGAGCCGAACTTATTTTTGAATACGTCAAAGTCTTAATTTCCTGTTAATATGTATTTCCCCCTCAGGTACTTTCGTCATCCAGGTGATAGCAAGTGATGCTGATGATCCTGCAAGTGGCAACAATGCTCGCCTCCTGTACAGCTTACTACAAGGCCAAGCATATTTTTCTATAGAGCCAACAACAGGTATTTGCAAATAAAACAAAGGGACATATAACATGGCTCTAAAGCAGAAAATGGTCAACAAAATTGCCTGCTTGGAAACATGTTTAAGAGTTGACCTGATGTTTCAATAAATAAATAGGTTGTAATTTGTAAGCATTTAACTAGAGTCTAAGATGAAAGATTGGATTTTCCATATTCATATCACAAATGATTTATATATGGGGTAGAGCATATCCAAGGATTCTTATACATCAGTTATGAAAAAGTCAGCAACCCAATTTAAAAACAGGGGGAAAGACATTTACAAGCAATTGACAAAAGGTTACATATAAAAAGACTATAAGCATGTTAAAAAATCTCAATCTCATTAATGCATGAGGAAATACAAATTTAAACAACCTTGATATACACCTGCTTACTTGACCAGATGACTCAGATGGTTATGAAGCTGGATGTTTGAACTGACATGAGACAAACGAGTGAAAAGTTCTTTTCTTTACCTATGTTCAATTATTATGAATACTGCAGTTGATTCTTTTTCTACAATTGCTTCACCAATTTGAATTAACCAATTGACTGCCTTATGAAATAAATAGAACAGCCAAGATGCCCCAGCCCCTCGTCCCCTCCTTTTTCCCCCCTACCTCCCTTGCTTACAGGCAGACCCTGTTCTGCCCTCTTCTCTAATTTTTTTTTTAATTTTTCTTTTATTATTCATATGTGCATACAAGGCTTGGTTCATTTCTCCCCCCTGCCCCCACCCCCTCCCTTACCACCCACTCCACCCCCTCCCGCTCCCCCCCCCAGTACCCAGCAGAAACTATTTTGCCCTTATTTCTAATTTTGTTGAAGAGAGAGTATAAGCAATAATAGGAAGGAACAAGGGTTTTTGCTGGTTGAGATAAGGATAGCTATACAGGGCATTGACTCACATTGATTTCCTGTGCGTGGGTGTTACCTTCTGAACAGAACACATAAGCATAATAAGAAAGACATAGCATTTTTGCTACTTGAGATAAGGATAGCTGTACAGAGAGATTCCCAGCATTGCTTCTATGCACATGTGTTTTACAACCCGAATTGATTCATCTCTACCTGACCTCTTCACTACTTCCTGGTCACTGTCCCATAGTGACCTCTGTCAGTTTAAAATTACTGTGTTAGCTCCTTTACAGTGGGCATATCAAACACTTTCAAATTATGGGTTTCTTGGTTTCTTACCTTTCCCTATTACTCCTGTATGCATTCTCCCCTTAGCGTGTGATCCATGTCCAATAGTATTAGTGCATTTATTTTAGGTCTAAAATCCACATATGAAGGAGAACATTTGATTTGGGGGCTTCTGAGCCTGGCTAGCTTCATTTAAGATGAAGTTCTCCAGTTCCATCCATTTACTTGCAAATGATGAGATTTTATTCTTCTTCATGTCTGAGTAAAATTCCATTGTGTATAAATACCACATTTTCTTAATCCATTTGTTTAGTGGGGCATCTTGACTGTTTCCATAACTTGTCTATTGTGAATAGCGCTGCAATAAACATGGGTGTGCAGTTGCCTTTGGAGTAACCTGTGTCACAGTCTTTTGGGTATATCCCTAGGAGAGTGGACACCCTTGTCTCCTTCCTGATTTTAGGGGAAGTGGTTTCAGTTTTGCTCCATTAAGTATGATGTTGGCTATAAGTTTGTCATATATAGCCTTTATAATGTTGAGGTACATTCCTTCTAATCCTAGTTTAATTAGAGCTTTTTTCATGAATTGGTGTTAAATCTTATCAAAGGCTTTTTCTGCATCTGTTGAGATGATCATGTGGTTTTTGTCTTCTATTAATGTGCTGTATTACATTTATAGATTTGAGTATGTTGAACCACCCCTGAATCCCTGGGATGAAACTGACTTGGTCATGGTGAATGATCTTTCTGATACATTGTTGGATTAGGCTTGTCATTTTTTTATTGAGGATTTTTGTATCGATGTTCATTAAGAAGTTTGACCTATAGTTCTGCTTTATGGATGTGTCTTTGTCTGGTTTTGAGATGAGTGTAGTATTGGCTTCACAGAATGAGTTAGGCAGTATTGCTTCTCTTTCTAGTTCATGGAAAAGTTTAAGGATAGTTGGTATTAGTTTTTCTTTAAAGGTCTGATAGAATTCAGCAGAGAATCCATTAGGTCCTGGACTTTTCTTTTTTGGAAGACTATTGCTGCTTCAGTTTCATTTCATGTTATAGATCTTTTTAATTGGTTTATATCCTCTTGGTTCAATTTTGGATGGTCATAAGTATCTAGAAATTTGTCCATTTTTTCAAGATTTTCAAATTTATTAGAATATAGGTTCTCAAAGTAGTCTCTGATGATTCCCTGGATTTCCGTGGTGTTTTTTGTTACCTCCTCTTTTGCGTTTCTGATTTTACTGATTTGCGTTTTTTTCCTCATTTTAGTCAGATTTGCCAAGGGTCTTCAATCTTGTTTATTTTTTCAAAGAACAAGCTTTTTGTTTTGTTGATTCTTTGTATGGTGTTTTGGTCTTTATTTCATTAATTTGAGCCCTTATTTTTATTATTTCTCTCTTTTTGCTTGTTTTGGGTTTTGCTTGTTTTGATTTTTCTAGGAGTTTGAGATGTAGTATTGGGTCATTTATTTTATGCACTCATGGCTATAAACTTTCCTCTCCCATAGGTTCTAATAGGTTGTGTTTTCATGTTGAAAGTGATGCACATATGAATAATAAAACAATAAAAAAAAGAAAATAATAACAATGGTAACAACAACAACAAAAAACCAAAACAGAAACATGGACTTACAGGTAGATTTTAAATGTTGATTTTAGCAATTACATACATTTAATGTGTGAATAATTTTAAAGTTAAACAAAAGTGCCCCAATAGGACAAAGAAAGTGAGGACAAATTTAAAGTATGGTCAATGCAAAGTTCACTGAAAGCAGAATACTCAACTGAGCCTATGTCTAAGAGGAAGAGAAACTATAGGAGCATTCAAGTTATGGAGGAAATGAATGAGAAATTCTCCAAAGATGGGAAAAAGTTGAAGGTCTTAAACCAACTGGATGCTACTTTCTGTAATATTTTATTAGTGACCTATCAATGTTCTTATTATTGTGATGACCAATTTAGACTGTATTGCTATCGTTCTCTATGGCAGTGTCTCTGGTACCTTGTAATAACTCAACATGTAGCAAAAAATGGATTATACAGTAGGATCCTTAAAAATTAACTATGAAGATGTCATGGTTAATAATGAAATAATAATTGGAATTTTATTACACTTTTAAAGGAGTCATCAGAATATCTTCCGAAATGGATAGAGAACTGCAAGATGAGTACTGGGTAATTGTTCAAGCCAAAGATATGATCGGCCAGCCTGGAGCACTGTCTGGAACAACAAGTGTATTAATTAAACTTTCAGATATTAATGATAATAAGCCTATATTTAAAGAAAGTAAGTAGAAAATAAACTGAATTTCATTAGAGTGTAAATATGTGTTGCATAGGTACTTATACTAATGTTTGCATTCTAAAAGCAGATATATTATCTCAGAAATTACATAAAATAAATTTCATAATTTTTCTAAGATGAAGCTATTTGCATTAGTTTCAAAATTCAAATAGAAATGCAGGAGTACTGTGCTGGTGTTCTATTGCTATTATAATAAATTGTTACAAACTTCATACTAAAAACAAATTGGTTATCTTCAAAATGTTTAACATGGATCTCATTTACTATTCTTTAAGACTGTGCTTCTTTCATCAACCACTTGTTGAGTATTAGTATAATTCAGTTATTTGTTTCTGAAAGGGTCTGTTTCCTTGATGGCTGTTAGCTAGTGGGCACCCTTACCTCCTAGAGCTTTCTGCTGACTCTTGACATAGCCACACTCCCGAAGCAGACAGAGGTATGGTATTTTTCTCACACAGACATCTGTCTGACCAATACTTTTTCCTCTTTCTACTTTTAAGGACTCATTGGACTAGATTCATCCCACTTGGATAAACTAGGCTAATCTCCCAATCTCAAATCAGCTGGTTGTCAACTTTAAATCATAACTGCAAATTTATTTCCTTCTCTCTCTCCTCTCTCTTTCTCTCTCTCTGTCTGTCTCTCTCTCCTTTCTCTTTGGTGGTACTGAAGTTTAAATTCAAAGCCTGACACTTGCTAGGCAGCTGTGTACTACGTGAGTCACTCCATCAGGCCTTTTTAGTGTTGAGTACTTTTGAGATAGGGTCTCATGTACTATTTGCCAAGGCTGGCTTCAAACTGTGACCCTCCTGATCTCTGCCTCCTGAGTAGCTAGATTACAGGAGTAAGCCACCAGCACCCAGCCTACTGTTGTCTCTTTAAATAACATATTCATGGAATCAGGAAAATGAGAACATAGATATCTTTGTGGGATCATTCTGCTCACATACAAAATATTTAAAATGTACTATTTTTATCTTTTATTCTTATAGCAAGAATGCTCCACATAGACCCTGACTATTTAATTAATAAGTATAAGTTAATTAACATGTAACTTCTGTTTTAGGGAATGTCTTTTTCAAGATATTCTATCAGAGCTACAGAAAGGCATTTATATAAACGTTTCTAGAAAGCATGAGCAATTATGAGGAAATTTTTATAAGTATGGAATAAGGGAAGTAACAGATTTTATGCACATATAAAATGCATGTGCATTCCACCATAGCGTGATTTCCTAGATGCTGATTATTGATGTACAGACAAAACTATTTCTTAACTGCCTTTTCTTCTACCTTTTCCTCTATGCCTTGCCCCATTCTTCAAAGTCAAGAGAAATCAGTCCTTGTGAGGACTCAAGTGAAATATTACTTTTGCTGATTTTCTTTTCATAGAATAGTCTGTGGATAACCAGAGAAAGTTGACATCATATAAATTTTCTTTCATATCTGGATTCATCTTTCGTTAGGAATGCATGCTTGGGAATGTCCATTCAAGTTTATGCACATACATAAATGCACAATTAAGTAATGTAGACAATATTTAGTTTTGTCACTCTTGCTAAATTCAGGGTTTTCATATATGCTGACTTATCAAGAAAAATAGTAAGCCAACCTCATGATATTTTGGTCAAAAATGAACACGATATATAACAATGGTCCATCAGATTAAAATGAAGCTAATAATTCTTATCACTTAATATTTTACTGTATCTTTTCTATGTTTGGATATGCAAATACCACTTTTTACATTTTCCTATAGTATTCAGAAGAATAATTTGCTGTATAGGTTTATAGATTAGGAGCAATAGACTTTACTATATAATCAAAGTATGTAGATTTGTGTAAGTTCAGTCTATGATGTTTACACAGCTACAGCTGGAAGGGCACATTTCCCCAAACAGCCCCATTGATAACCAATACTTGACTATATCACAAATATGATTTTTATTTCTGCTTTACCCTTTTAAGTTTAAAAAACAATTCAATTGTTTTATGGGTCAATAAAATACTTTTTCTTTGGAGGGAATGCAGTCCATGGGCCAATAGTTTGTAATTTTGTCTCCATGTGTAAAATATGTGAGGGGTATGTCAATCTTCACAATATGAATATGGCTTCCTACGTGCAATATAAATACCCAGACTGTGATTGGCAAATAATGTGTAGAAAAATAATGGCTAGGTAAAGTGAGTAAATTGAGTCTTATTTTTATGGATATAACTGTGAAAGGCAAGTAGAAGGCTCTGGGAGGTACAATTCTTTAGAAATATTCTTGAGTCAAAATTTCTTGAAACTTTTCTACTTTTCTTCACTTCTTTTTTGATTTTTCCAACCTTACATTATTTCCTTCAGTTAAACTTGAATGTGGATAAACATAATGCCTACTTATTTACTCTTGTCACATGGTTTTCCCTTGTTAAATCCCATTACCCACAAATCAATTTAAACATTATTTATTTATCCCACTGCTTTGGGTTATGTTTCTTTCTTTCCCCATATCAAGGGCATCATATAAGCATCCCTCTCACTTATGCTAATTTTTTTCTCCTCTAGTTCATGGCTGTTATCATCCATGTTTTACTTTTATTTCCTCTCATCTTAAAAAAATATATTGGCATCACTTCCCTATTTAGTTAATAAGAGTTCTTGTTTTTTCTTGCTTGCTAGATAGTATTTCTTCCTCAAACCTTTGAAACCTGTCCCATTTGGGTTTCACCCACACCACTTGAACAAACTGATGTGTTAATTTCTATCAGTAACATAGACTAACCAAATCCAATTTCAATTCTTAGTTCCCATACAATTTGATAACTCAATGTGATTTGACATAGTGGATCATGCATTGCTTGGAACACTCAATACAACAACATAGTTAGATTTCTGTTGCATTTTAGTAGCCACATTTTCTTGGTCTTTACTTGTTCTGCTTTTGTACATATTTTAAACTTCAGTATATGTCTGGGATACAGCTTTTAACCTTGTCTTCCTTTCTACTGTACATACTCTAATTCAACTTCATGGCTTTAAATATCACCTCTGTGCTGACAATGTTTAAATACATGTCTTCTTTCTGGACTTATCCCATAAACTCCACAGATTTACATCTAACTTCCTATTCATCATGTTCATTGATATATGTTAGGCACATTTCAAATTTAACATAGATTTTATGTTGTTCCTGGTCTAACTTGCCCTCTCCTCCAATCCTCTTCTTCCTATAGATTTACATGTCTCAATCACTAAAATCTAGATTTCACATTGCTCAAGATAAAATCTCACTTATTCAATTCAAACACCATTTTGGATAAAGAATTAATTATCCAACTCAGATTGTACTGGATAAAATCCAAACCAATTTTCAGTTCTCATCCAGTCCTATAAATTTGAAGATAGCTCCGATTTTCAGGATTTTGTGAGCAAATAACACACACACACACACACACACACACACACACACACCATCTGACAGTGGAAAATTATTTTCTTAAAGAGTTGGCAGGCATTTATTGTCCTCTTCTCTTTCTTATACCAAATATTCAATCATTGAAGATCCCATTGTTTCTGCCTTTAAGAAAAGTGAATGTTTCCCACCTCCTCCAATCCTACAAAGTGGTTCATGCCACTAATGTAATTTGTCTTTATTATTGCACTTGACTCTTTTCTAGTTTCTCTGCTTGCACCATTGCTCTTCTTCTCTTTATTTCAACACAGATTTAGAGTTCTTGTTAAAATGTGAGTCAGATCTTATTACTTTTAATGCCTTCCCATGTCATTCATGGAAAAGGCCAAAATCCTTAATATAAACTAATTGGTCCTAATGTTCTTAAATTACCTGTGTGTATGTAGCCCTTTCCATGACCTCTTGAACATTATCTATGACTGTTCTATACTCTGCTTCTTAAAAAGCCACCACCTTTCAATTGAGCTCCCTCTGTTCCCATGATACTCTAGACTCTAGCATTTGTCCTCTGAAAATCAGATTCCTCTGATATTCATTACCTTACTTCAGTTCTTATCCAGAAGTCACATCCATAGTAAATTTCTTTCTACCTATCAAAAATTTAAACCCATTCCATCACAATACTCTATTAGTACTTACAAGTATCTTATTTATTGTCTACTTCATCTCCAAGAATATAAGCTGAGGATTGCATCGTTCTACATATTGTTTCTTGTCATGTTCCTAGCCTCTACAACAAGACTGTGAAGAAAGTGTGTTGAAAAAAAAGAATAATATTTGAATGTTTGGAAAATGAGAATACAGTGTTGATTGAAAGAAATGTTGGGGTTGTTTCTAGTTTTGAAAGCCAGTAGCTTAAGTCTTAAGCATATGTTTTCAAGTTTATGGCAATGTATCTGTTTCCTCCAGATTGATTGATTGGTAATTTTTAATTTGTACAATCAAATAAATGATTTTTGATTTTTCCACAATAAAAAAAGTACTACAGCTGTGAAATTACTTTTACTGTAAAAAGAAAACAGTAAAATATTAGCAACTTTTATATAACACTTCTCCTGTGTTAAAAAAAAATAGTACAAATCTCAAAATGCATCTATTAAGTGACTTGCTGTAGCTTAGAAATGAAAGAAATATCTCGATAAATAATTCTATCATGTGTGTTCCTTTTTTAAGCCTAAGAAGTCTCATTCTTTAGAATATTGACATGTATGATTATTTCCTCCATTAATCATGGTGGAGATCCTCACCAGTTTTATGCAAATTACTTCTGAGAAAGTAAAGAAATATAAAGTTCAATAACGTTTATTTAAACTTATGTATTTTAAATTTATCTGCCATCATTTCTCATGACCAAATCAGTAAGGTCATCTTTGGTTCTGATGTTGTTTATCTTCTACATCTACTTGTCAGCTTTTTAGGATACATCTTTCCCGGCTTTTCCAACATGGCTAAAGCTCCAAATCAAACAACCTGTGTCCTACACTTACATTCATTGATAACTTCAGGTACGAGGACTATTCAAGTAAAAGCAAAAATCTCTTTGTATCAGATTTAATTGTTCTAGAATACAATGAGGTAAATCACTATTGTTGAGGAGGCATGAATATGAGTTCAAATTTGGAATTATACAAACTACTGATAAGATTGACTGAGATATTTGAGAGGAAATGAACATTCAGGTTGGATGTTAGGCAAATGCTCATATTTCAAAATAAAAGGATATATATATGCACATACTCATATGTGTATATATATTTACATATATACATAAAGATATGCTTTCAAAACATACACACAATACAATCTAAAAGAAAAAGAGGGAGACAGAGATATTTAGAACAAGTAACTTAAAGGATAAGACATCTGTTTTCTGGTTGACCATAAATAAAAGTTGCTGGAATTGGGAGTATCTTATACAAAGTATCCAAAATATCTGGAATTTTTTTTAAAGGCTTTTACCGCTTAAATGTCTCTGAATCTGCACCCATTGGGACATCTATAGGAAGAATTTTGGCATATGACAGTGACATAGGAGAGAATGCACAAATGGTTTATAGCATTGAAGGTGATGATTCCCAGGCATTTGACATAATTACCAATAATGGGACCCAAGAAGGAATAATTACATTAAAAAAGGTAAGTATATTAACATTATCTGCTTTGCAGAGGAGTACAAAATCAAATGATATACAAGTAATTATTTTGTGTGACTGATTAGCATTTTGCTTCATTAAGTAATTGAAGTATGAATTCATTATTTATGACTTAGGGAGAAAATTAGTTTAGAAATGAGAGTCAGATTTTATAGAACCTTTTGAATTATAGGTAGAACTGTTAAAAATGATTTTCAAATGATAGACAATTACTTCAAAAATATCTTATCTACCAGAAAATTAATTCTGAATTCCATGAGACATTTATGATACCCAAAATACAATTTTAATCTTAAAATAAAATATCATTATCATAAACCACCTTATAATAAAGATATGTGACAAAATACAATTTTATAATGACTGATTAATTTTATAATGACTGATTAATTCTATTATCAGATTAATGCCATTATATTATTATTATTATTTACTTTTTATTTTATAAAAAGTTAAATCTAACTGAAAAATAAATGACAATTTAACATAGATTTTTTTTCTAATTAATGCTTTGAATTACTTAAGCTATTTGGTCTGTGCACACTGCCTTTCTTTGTAGAAAGTAGATTTCGAGCACCAGAGTCATTATGGTGTTAGAGCCAGAGTTCAAAACTTCCATGTTGATGAGCAGCTCCTGAAATATCATGAAGACGCCTCCAGTACTTTCATTAAAGTCCAAGTGGAAGATGAAGATGAGCCTCCTGTTTTCCAGCTCTCGTATTATGTGTTGGAAATATTTGAAGAAAACCCACAGGGATCATTCGTAGGCATAGTGTCTGCCACAGACCCAGATCAAAGGAATTCTCCTATTAGGTGAGTCTAAAAAAATTTGCTTTGCATTGATAAATGAGTAGACACAGATTAGCATGCCAATAAAGCTCCATTGAAATGTTAAGAAAAGGGTATGTCTAATCTGCATTTGGCATTACAATTAGTGAATTTATACCAATAAAGCAAACAAGTAGCAATAGAGAGCCTCATTGTCCATTAAGATGCCTTACAACAGGTGACGGCATGCATGTAAGAAAAGGACAATCTGCAACTAAAATTCAGGGCCACCCACTCTCTCTTAATCATGGTATGGAGGTGAGGGAAAAGGATTCTTTATTTATACCAAGTCAGAACTACAACATGCTGGTCCATTTAAATACTTTTTAAGTGTAATAATGTTCAGAAAATTGAAGAAACTTTTAAAAGTAAAAAGGAATAAAAGTAATAAAAGTATAGGTGTTTATAGGTAAATTTCTGTGTTGCCACCAAACCAATATCTGCTCCCTATTAAAAGAAATCTATTTTGTTTTTTCCATTTTTATTATATTTGTTGAATGTCATTGTGACAGTTCCAAATAATACATTGTTTAGATTGCCCCAACATCCCCCACCATGCAAATTCCTCCCCATGCCACTTAGGGCAATTGCAAGAGATTTTATCCTTTTATTTTGTATATGTATATGAAGAAGAGTCTATTTTAGTTAGCATGCTATGATTTCTTTTAGTCCTCCAAATTATCAGTTGTAGTTTGAGCAGACATGGAAACAAAATTTTTATGATTTCTTTTCACCATCTTTCCTTGCTCACTTCCTTTCCTTTCCACAACCCATAATACAGAGAATTATGTAAACTTTCAAACATTGATTAAGAAGCTGCTTGCTGTTTAGTTCTTTAAAGGAGTGACTGATATACTGAGGGGGGTCTATTACTTTGTTTCTTTTCTTTCCTCTTTTTCTTTTGTGTGTATTTGGTAATGGAAATTGAGCACATGTGCTTGTGCATGGTAGGCAAATATTCTACTTTTTGCGTCATGTCCCATACTGTTAATTGTATTTTGTATTATTGAAGTAGGGTCTCACTAACTTTGCCCAGCCTGGCCTTGAACCCTCAAGCCTCCTTTCTCTGCCTCCTGAGTTACTGGGATCACACATGTGTACCACCATGCTCAAATGGGACTCTGTTATATTCTTGATATAAAAGGATGCCCTTTTCAATTGTAATCCTTTTTCATAACATACTGCCTTTCAATGTGTAAATGTACATATATAGAGAGATATGCATACGTATACATATATATATATGTATATGTGTATATATATACATATATATCTTCCAGTATAAACCAGTATATATACTTAATTAAAATCCAGTGTGGATGTATGTATATATGTACATAAACATATATTTAATCATAATCCAATAAATCAATTGTTTAATTTTAAAAAGTAATATGTACCAACCTGTTGTTTTTCTGTGAATACTAAAATACTTGATTTTTAAACAAAATTAAATGAAGATATTCAATATGCTATCATTTTTAATTATAAATATTGGGAAATTAATCTTAGTTATATGTTTAAAGGGAATGAAATATTATTAATGCTATATAATGATATTTATGAAGCTTATATTTTTTAAGTGTTTTTAAAACAAAATTGAGAATTAAATGTCCATTGCATAAAAATTCTCTGTATATATGAGTGAAAGATGTAAGATACAGCCAAATACAAAGAAGTTTTGTGAGAGGCAAGAAATGAATTGAGGTTTATGAGACACCAAAACTATAGTAATATCCTTTAATGATGTGAACTAAGACAATTGCCAAATTATTTAAACTTTCTATATAGGAAATAATCTCTGAATCTTATTGAAGTTTCCTTTTGACCTGAACATATAATCTAATTCTGAAGTATTTTCTGAGTATAACAAAAATGGTATATTCATTTCTGTTGTAAAAAGTGTAAGTTTAAAACCAAAGCAAGCATAAAAAAGAAAATAAAATGATTATAGCAGAAGCAATGAAATTAACAACAATAGCAAGGTGCAATGCAAACCTGGGAATTTCAAAACACCAGCAACATGCATAAAAGTGGTTAATGACTTTACAGACAAAAGGATGACAAGAAAGAAAAAGAGAACAAAAATTAATGTTATCAGAAGTATAACAACACATAAATATTAATCATACTGATGTCAAAAGATTGCTTGCAATTCTATGAACAACTCCATGGCCATATGTTCAAGTCAATTTGCTTGAGAGAAACCACCAAAATTTATTTCGAAAGATAGCCTCATTAATCACACACACACACACATATTAACATACATGCATATACATAAAAGCAAAACCGTAAATATTTATAAAGACACATGCCCAGTTTAAAATTTTCAATAAATGAAAAAATATTCCAGGGAAAAAATGTTCATTATGAATTCAACCATATATTACAAGTAAGGAAAACTACAAGTCAATATCTTTCATGAACAAGATACAAAAATTTTGACAGACCAATAGCAACTGCAGTTTTTTGTGGAAAGATTCTTCTTTCTCTTCCACAGGCTGCCTCCTATGAATGGAGGGGTACCCTTCCACACAAAATATTTCAATATAATTTGACATATTAGCAGGTTTAAATAGGAAAAAATTATATGATGTTTACAAATGAGAAAAGCATTTGACAATATTTAAAATTAATTCAAAATAGAACTATCAGCACAGTATCAATAGAACTAAAGATTCTTAACCAGAAAGTTATCTACAAAAAATGTACACTTAATATTATACTTAATGATAACTGACTGATTTTCACCTGAACTGAGCACAAGACAAAGATGCATTTTTACTAGTCCAATATATCACAATATTGGAAATCCTAACCTATGCAATTAGCAAGAAAATAAATAAAGCACATAAATTGGAAATAAAGGAACATGGTTTTCTTTCTGTACTTATTAATGATTTGATTTTCTATGGAGATAGATTAAAGATTTATAAAATGCTTAGTAATAAAAAGGGAGTTTATTAAGACAGGAAAATACAAGATTATAGAAATCTTTATATTCACTTTCCAGATTACCCAAAAATCCTCCTCTGAGGCATTTGCTTCAGAGTAAGGAGAACTGACTATTATGAGTTTCATTGAATTTGCAAAAATATCTGTTGCCTCCTAAAACTCAGGACCTTTGAATGTGGCTTTTTTGAGGAACAAGTGTTGTAAAGATAAATGGGTAAGATTAAGTCCCACTGGAGTGAGGTAGGACTTAATCTAGAATAATGGGGGGTTCTTATAGCAAGCAGGCACACACAAGGAGAAGAGAGTCATGTGGAGGCAGATGTTGAAGTGATGTATTTACTATCCAAAGCATAACAAAAATTGAAGAAAATCCCAGAATTTAGAAAAGGGAATGAAGTCTCTCCACTACAGGTTTCAGCTGAATCTTGATTTTGGACTTTTAGCCTTCAGCACTCTGGGAACCTGTTTATCATTCTTAGACAGCCAGCATGTGTTGTTTTGTCACTGTGAACCTAGAGAACTAATTCACTTATATAGACATGTAGATCTATGTTTGGAAATTCATAGCAGATTAATTCATAATCTCCAAAAATTAAGACGATCATTTCAATGACATAGAACATCAAAAAAGTGAAGTGAATAAAAAAAGAAAGCAAAAAGATCAGATGTGGTACAGTTTCACTTCGTTTCTATTTTGAAGGAAAGAAAAAGTTGGATGATACAGGTTGGCAAAAGTTTTCTGTGTTATTACTGACTGAGGTAGAGAATACATTGAGTTTCACCTGTCGAAATTTGTAAGACTTTCTATCACAAAGGGATATCAGATAGAAAAATGGAGATGTTCCAGAAAGGGATATTCCACCTGTTGCAAATGCACTTTGCTGTGTTATAAATACATAGCATAAGAAAAGTGGAAAGAAGTTGAAAAAATATAATCAAGTGATTTTGGGAACCTAGCATGTTGGGGACTAAGGAGACATGAAAATGAGATGTAGTATGGAAGCCTAGACTGAAACACAAAAAAGGAAAAGGATGTTAGTGGGAAGACTGGTGAAATCCAATAATTGTTTATTGATAACTTCATCAAATCATGGCAATTACCTTATTATTATTTTTGAATCAATAATAATGCTATGGTTTTATATAAGATTTTAACAGAAAAATCTGAATTTAGGGACATGAGGGATTGCTCTCCTGTTTTCGTAGGTGTTCTGTAAGACTGAAGTTTTGGTTGAGGGGGTGAAGGTACAAATCCAAATAACATGATTGTCTACTGTTGATTAATTTTCTAGTCTATTTCTTAATTTTTAAGAATTGTAAAAATGTGCGTGTATGTGTGATGATAGTTAAGTCAGGACCAAGCAGATTTCCTCTTGTCAAGGCAGAGCAAGTGGAAAGAATGAGTAAGAGTCACATGACCAAAATGAGTTCTGCAAAAGAGTAATGCAAATAATATATATTACAAATAATTTATCCCTCATCTAATCTTTCAGGAGGTCTATATCCAGTTTTATTTCTATTTCACTTTTCCCAAGTGTAATTTCTTACCAAGATTTTAAAGGTTTTTATAGAATGGTGCCTCACAGAAATAGTATTAAATGTTTAATGCAAAATTGCACCAATTACAATACTGCATAATTTTGCCAACAAATCTATTCAGTGGGAAATGCAACCACTTGTGGATATTTAAATAAAATGCTTCCAAATGTTTAAAACTGGATATATTTAAAACTGAACTCCTGTAAATCTTCATTCTCTTTAATCTATATTTTAATCTTTTCTTGAACACCAAACTACAAATTAGTATAATATATTTAGAAGCCTGACAATTCAAGATTAAAATAGTCTCATCTTTGCTATGATTAGGGCAAATCTCATTGATGTCTCATAAAAGTTTTCATGAACCTGTGTGCAATGAGAAGCTATCACTGAACTTTAGTTATTACTGTTCCTTAATTTTTAGCATTAATCATTTACAAGTCAGTGAAACTTGCTGAGTGCTTCAAAGTCTTCTTTCATTGTAGATTTGAAATCATTTTTCAGACTTTTGGAAGAGGGAATTTTTGTATTCCAGCTACCTTCCAGGCATGACTGTGTGTGTATGTGTGTGTGTGTGTGTGTGTGTGTGTGTTGCATGATAAATATATATGTGCATGTATGAATCAATATGTATAACCTAAAATGAAGTATAGCAAATCTAAACTGAAATCTAAAATACTATTTATTTCATAAAATGTTTAATTATCGAACACTTCACATGTGTCATTAGTCAAGAAATTGTAATACAATGTACTGAGTAGCAAGCAAAACATACGGTATAGGAGAGAGATCAGCAGGTGTCTGATTTAAGGTGCAAAAGAAAAGGCTCACAACCTTTTCACAATTTTCCATGACTTATTTTTTCCTCTCTTCATTTCACAAGCAGCTTTTGACATTTCTTTTCAAGCAAGTCAGCCATCTATTAAAATTCTGTCATGGTTCAAGTACCACACACAAAAAAAATTCTCTATGGAATATGAGAATGAGTGACATTTATTTAGATTTTTAATCTTCATCAGCTTAAATCTGAAACCAGTTTTAATATCTCTGTTGAGCCGAATATGAGAAGTGAATGCATTATTTTTAAAAATGGTTTATTATTGCATTAACTATACAGAACTGCCTTTAATACACTGCCATGGCTTAAAAAGAGTGTTATATATTATTGTTATATAAAGATAATAATAACACTAAAGAGTGCTTTCCTTTTGCTTCAGATATTCTGTTATTGGAAGCAAAGTATTCAGTATCAATGACAATGGCACGATAATTGCCACTTACCCACTGGACAGGGAGGTTTGTGCCTGGTACAACCTCAGTGTCACAGCCACAGAGACATGTAAGTACTCATTTGGGAAGCACACAGTTACTCATTACCTTTTGTAAACCACAACATAATTTGCAAACATAAGAGGAAGAGCATTTTTAAATGTTATTGGAATTAGAGTTAAATATTTTATGTATAACTTCATGTACATTATATTTTATTTGATTATAAATTAGTACTTACTCTTTCCTATTAGAACTTACTATATATTACCACTAAATACCTTCAAACATTTTTCTAATTCAAACAATAAATAACATTCGATGTAAAAAATAAATGGAGGAAATCAGAAGGTATGAAGCAAAAGCCCCTGAAATTCTAAACTCTATTTATTGTGCCTTAAGATCTTTGTTATCGATCTATTTTCAAATGAATAAACAAACAATAAATGGACATTTTGCAAGTTTTTAACTTATATTTATTATGGGTTGTTTATTAATCACTTAATCATTCCTATTAATGAAAGCCTGAGTAGATAAAACATAAAATGAAAGAGTATCAAAACCACTCCCATTATTTAGTTAACAGATTTAGTGAAGGATTAAAAGTGTGGATAAGAAATATTCTAGAATACATCCTTTTTTATACCTTATTTTGCATAGAATTTCAATAATCTTGTTAGCTTCCAAGCTTTTTTTCAGGCTTAAGGCATATATCTATATTACTCCTCACTTAATTGAACAGTTGGTAGGTGGAGTGGTGGAGTGGAAGGCAAATCTCACAGATTTCTTGCAATATACTGAATAACTCTGCAAAAACACCCAGGAGAACCTGAGTCTGGATTTTGAATTTTCTATCTAACTAAACAACAAACAATGAGGCACAAATGTTACAATGGAGCAAATGCCTTCTGTAAAAGAGGAAATGCCAAGGCTTTTGTGTTGGAAAACACAAAGATGTTTTTCCAGGAACAGGAAGCTATCATTCAATGAGTATTGAGAACAAAAAATTTATAATGTCAATCTTTACAAAGCTACTGTGAAAAATAATTTAAATCAGTTCAAGAGAAGACTGGACATCTTAGAAAATATATTTCTTTATGAAGTAACTTTCAGCTATTAAAACATCACAATTTATTGAATTTATAGAAATAACTTTATACTTCAGCTTGTAAATTAGAAACTTTTATAACAGCATATCATTTATTTTTCTTAAATTAGATATACCACAATGTGAATTATTACAAATCAGGATCGTTAAAACCTATAGTGTGTATCTGTAAAACCTAAGTAGTGTAAGTTTTTATGAAATAAAAGGAAAAAAAAGATGAACAAATGTTTGACACAAACATTTGCCAGATTATGTAATTGCATCCCATCCAACTAATTAGATAATTATTTTTTAAACTCAGGAGTACCATCATTTGGGATAAGATCTCTAGGACAATTGTTGAAGCCCTGTTCACTTAACTTTTTTATTTATAAGCATATTATAGTGAATTGGGGGTTCATTGTGACAGTTACAAAGGTCCTTGCAAAATATCTTAGTCAAATCCACCCGCTCCATCATTCCCCTTTATTCCTCCTCCTCCTATTTTTAGAACAGTTTCAATAGGTCTCGTTGTTCCATTTTCTACATGAGTACATAAGACTTCCACCATATTTATCCTCCTTCACCCTTTCCTTAAATCCACCTCACTGTTACCAACCTCCACACAGCACTTCTTTTATCTTCTTGTCCCTCATTTTTTAAATCAGACATTTTTGGTTTTTTACAATACTTATACAGGAGTTTCATGGTGACACTTCCATATACATATGTATTATACCCCAAATTGATTCATCGCCTCACCCCCATTATTCTTATTTCTACCTTAGTCCCCTTTTTATGGTGATTTCAATTGTCATTTTGTGACTTGAGGCCGGGAAAGAAAATTTTAGCATGGCAAAATCTAGCGAAGCCAGCACGAACCATTGAGTTGCAAGATACCTCTTTTTCACAGACATATATGAATATTTACATGCATATTACAAATAAAGTATATGATCTGGTAAACACTATAATCACATCGTTGTGTATGTTGTTCAATGGTGATGTTCAAATGATTAATTTCCAGCATAGTACAAGGGCAATCGAACAAGCCTTCAACCCCTAATCTATTCTCATGATCTCCGACTGATCAACAGGCTCAAATGTATTAAAGAAGAAAATGGCTCCCACTATTTTACATGAGGGACATGTATGCACATGTGTATGTACACATATGAGTGTACATGTACTGTTCATTCATTAGGATTCTATAAATACACAATTTAAAAAGACTTCTTATTCCATAGGTTTGCACTAGAGAGTGTGGCTGTTACAGTGGAGTATATTTTGGGGAAATTCACCACACAAAATAACAACATAACAGGGTATTATTTAACATTCACCAGGAGAAAATATTTTAGCCTTGTCACTTTGCAATTGTACTTTCACATAATGATTTATAAAATATTTAGTTTATCAGGTCGCTGAAAATATTGGTGAGTTTTCAGGCCCAAAGTTCATTTTAGTAGCTTATTTTTATTGACCATCTTACAGAATGATAGATCGACCTCAATATTTTGATCAAAATGTTACATATAATAGCCTTTTTCAACTCCCATTAAAATTTGAGGTAATTATCTTCCTCTTTTACGGCAGATAAACTGGTAGCCTCTGCAATTTACTCTCCTAATCGCTAAATGATGAAGGAGCATCTCAATTACATATGACTCCCAAGAATGTCCTAATTCCCTGCTGCATTCATTATTCCTTATCAATTTCTAATAAGAACAACCATAGTCGCTTTCATTTAGTGTTTTCTGAATTAAATGCACTAAAACCTACACCAAAGTTTCATATCTTTCCATTATGACCATTGAAAGACAATAATGTTTAAAAAGTGATTTCAGAGACTAACTCAAATGTAGAATGTAAATCTGTTCATGTTGAATGGCTTTCTTAGAACCAGACAGCTACCTCTGGAAGCATGTTAGCTAATTTCCCTGTCACTGCTTCTTAAGCCTCTTCTCTGATTCTTCTCATTTCATTCTGAGGCTATTGTTACATCCATGTTCACATGTCATTGAAATTGTATGGTGGTCATATACTGATTTAAGAGGAAAAATGATACCTGTGAAATTTATTCCAGAAATGGGGGAGGGGCATAAAGGAGAAAGATGGTAGGGTGAATTCGCCTGTGATACATTTGATATATTGTAAGAACCTTTGTAAATGCTACAATGTGCCCCCACCCAGCACAACAAAAAATAAATTAGTAAAAAAGAGGACTTCAAAAGATGATTAAAGTATCAAAAAGGATTTAAAGAATATAGTTTCATTGTGCCAAAATATCCTAAAAAGACCTTTTTAAACAAATCAATTTCCTCTTGAAACACTAAAATCAGAATGCTCTTAAATTGTAATTATAACTTTATGTTTGGAGATAAAAAAAATACAGAGAACATAAAAACATTTGATAACATGGCTAAAGTAGTAGAGCACCTACCTAGCAAGCATGAGGCCTAAAGTTCAAACCCCAGTACCACTGATCCAAAAAGGAGGCCCAGATGACATAAAAACAATGAATAAAAGGTGAACGTATCTTAGTTCCCTTCAGGAAAACTGAGTAAGCCATCAAAGTGAATTTAAGGAAGAAACATGAGATTTAATAAAAGTAAATATATAAGTTTGATACAAATTTTATTAAATTTTATTAAATCAATGTAATTTGTCATTTGAGGTGAAAGTATCAATTTTAATAGTTTAAAATTTAAATTTCTCTATTATAGAACATTCTGTTAAAACAAAGAAAAATGCAAATTAAAACATTTTTATTATAAAATAGGTTTAATTATGAGATTTCAAAAGATGCTTTTAATGTATTTCAATCTTATTCACCCATTACCCTGCTTTTATCAATGTTGTAAGTAGTGATCATTTGAAACAAAAATATCAACATTTTTTATTTTAATTTAAATTTTGGCATATGTTATAGAATATTTGATTAAAGCAATAAAGATAAATGCAGAAGAAAAAATAAAAATATATGAAAGGTGAACCATATGTTCTGAATATGTTCACTTTACGGATAACTTAAATCTTAGAAGTTAATTATTTTTTCAGAACTAGGTCATTAAGACTGTTATCAAGCATAAGAATTACCAAATTCATGTTATTTTGTTTCTGACACTATGAGTTTTCTCAGTATAAAAAAAAGAAAAACAACTTTTAATTAAAGAAATTTGATATTGCCATTGTTCCTGTCTTCAGACTGAAAAGTTACCGGGTGAGGAGTGAAATTTCAAAGCGAAATGTAGTTTGATATACATTTTCAGAAACCCGCAAAATTTATGTTGATTTTAATTTCTTTTTCATTTTAAGAGATAACTGTAGAAAGAGCTTTCGTGATTGTTTTTATCTATTTCTGTGTTGAATTTTTTAAAACCTGTTATCACTCATCCCACTTCAGATGTATTTTGGGGAAAATCTACGGAAGTGCCATTTTCTTCCTGCCCTAATATCAATACCAGAAATAACTAGTATGAACTTTTAAGCTTTAATATTAATAAAAGCAAATCATCTGTCTGGTGGGAAACAGTGAATCATAAACAATTGCTCTAAAAACGCTTTGCTGCTAGTGTTAATTACAGAGAAAAGCTTGTGACATAGCAACTACACAGTTATGGGAAAGAGATTTTCTGTTTTAACATTCGTCTTTGCAGCAAATGAAGTTCACCATGTTAGTCTCGTCTGGAATTCTTCCCCAAGGAAATACCATGCTAATATCAGTATCCAGCTAAATGAAACAAACAAACAAACAAACAAACCATTCACTCTATTTGAGTAGAAATGTGATGATACATGTATGTATATGTTAGGAAGTTATGAAAGATGTTTAATAGGAACTTTAAACACTTTTTCAGACATAAACACTTTTACTGAACATCTTACTAATTTCCCTATAGTTTATTTGTATCTTAAATGAGGTTTTTACAATTCACTTATTTAAGCAAAAGATATTCTTTAGTGATATGTTTAAACCATAACAAACATGAGCCTTCATTTCTGAATAATTCCATCTTAAAATCTTTAAAATATCTTTCCTTTGTGTGTGTGTGTGTGGTACTGGGGTTTGAACTCAAGGACTACAACTCGAGTCACTCCACCAGCCCTTTTTTGTGATGGGCTTTTTTGAAATGACTCTCATGGAACTATTTTCCTGAGTTGACTTCAAATCGCAGTCCTCCTGAGTAGCTATCTTTTCATTTTTAAATATTTTGTTTAAATATATTTGTAAATGTAACAAGATCCATTATAAAATGATAATTCCTAGTATGTTTGTATTTTCTGAAGGCTACCGTGTGTGTATGTGTGTGTGTGTGTGTGTGTGTGTGTATGAATCTGTAATAAGTCTTACAAATGTTCAATATTAATGGATTAAAAATTGCAACTTCTAACATAATTGCAACTGTCATTTGTTTGAGGTAATATAACTGTAAACAAAATTTTATCCTAACCCATAAAGTCTCTCTAGAGAAGTAGAACAAAGTTAAAACTGTCATATTTATCATTACATTAAAACAAAATGTGATGTACATCACAGGAAATCCACTAAGAAATTACCAAGGCAGAACATTAAAAAAAAAAGTCACATATTGTTTTATATAGCAAGTAGATATAACCCATTAGTTACATCTGACCAAAATACACAGTATCTCAACCTCAAATGCCAAGATTTAGCTCCATTTGTCACACACAATTTATCCTAAATTCATAGCTACTTGGAGTTACCATTTGTGTTTTATAATTGGTTTATTGGAAGAAAAAGTAAACTTTTCTCATGTTTTTGGCAAAACATAGTTTAACAAATTGAAACAGTGATTTGCTGAAGTTCGTCTCCTGTCCTGTCACATGAACTGGGTTATATCAATTCTATATACACAGATGATTTCACTTCCAAAAAATAGACCGCACTACAAGAGAAAAGACAACTTGTAAAGTTAGCATGACCCTTATTTAGGTTTTAAAGATTTGCATATACTTCTAAGAGTTGGAAAACAAACTTAGCAATTTTCTAAATTAAATGTTCTAAGAAAATTGAAAGTCTTTTCCCTTATTTTCAACGGAAAAAAATTAAACCTCTTATTTTGTGTTTTCCTTTAGTAATTACAATTGAAAATGCAATGAAATAGTACAGAGAGCATTAGTAAAAATACCAAGAGAAATAAACGAACCCTAGGGTACAATTGACAGTGTCTGGAGATAGTTTTGATGTCACAACGGGATTGAGGTATGCTGTCAGAGTTTAGTGAAGCCAGGACAGTGAGCTCAGGACCATACCATCCATAGATCTCCTTCCTACAGCAAAGAGATATGTAATCCAAAACATGAACTAGCATGAAGCTGAAAAATCATTTGATACATCACTTGAATTTTCATTTCTGTGATTTTCTATTTTATATGCCTTTTTTATATCAGTTTTAAGGATTTAAGGATTAGAAACATTAATATTTCATCTGGTGGTGTATGCAATTCCCAAGATTGTTGTTTTGACTTTCTCATACCATTTTTGCAGTTCAAAAATGTATTTAACCATAATTTTCTTCCTTTATTATTTATGGATTTCCTGGCTTTGGAAATTTTTAATATTTATATATAATTTCACCTGAGTCGACTTTTAAAAAAATTTTTTTTCCAGTACTGGGGTTTGAACTCAGGGTCTACACTTTGAAACACTCCTCCAGCTCTTTTTTGTGATGAGTTTTTTTTAGATAGTGTCTTACGAACTACTTCCCTGGGCTGACTTTGAACTGCCATGCTCCTGAGCTCTGCCTCCTGAGTAGCTAGGATTGTAGGCATGTATGATTAAGACCATCTGAGCCAGGCTAACCTGTACTTTATTTTGGTCACTTTATGTTAAAGTCTATTTATATTCTATTTCATATGCATTTTTGCTTTTAAAAGATTGATTCTAAATGTTAGTGTCTTCAGAGCACTGACTTCTGTCTTGTAGTTATTTGCACATTGGCTGTGGCCTTAAGGCAATATTTAAATCTAGGTGTTTTCTCAATGCTTCCTTCAGTGAAATAGGGGAAGATAATGATACCTATATTTATTAGGTTTAAATGAGCTAATGCAAGCACCATGAGCATTTCATAGTCTTCAGCTGGTTGTCTGTTGGCTAGCTTTTTCCTGGTTTTATTTTTTTCTTCTTTTCTTATCACTTAATGCAGCTCATAGCAGGTTAAGTTTGGGCACTTGATAAATATTGCTGGAGTTGAATTTGAAAACATAGAATAATTTTCTACATTGATAAATATGTGAATCAAATAGAAATCTTGCCTTTGCTTACCTTAAATAAAATAAAATTATGCTACATAGTTTCTAATGCACTTTGTTCATGATTTTTAAAGACATTATTAAATGGAAAGAGACACAGACTAGATAGGCAGCAACAGAACTCAAACACCAGCACAGGCAGAGGAGAAGCCCTGCAGAGGGGAGATCCCAGTCAAAGCCAGAATCCCACTGCCACTTGCAGAATTGGAGTAGGTATAGGAGAGGGGTCTGGAGATTTAGCTGGGCAGGGAGATTTTTTTCCAGGATGAGCAGATGCTAGGGAAAGCTAGAAGAAATAGATGCTCAGCCAGTTCAGTTCTCATGGGTAAGGTGAGAGTTTGTCATTCCTTGAGGCTAAGTTTGGTCCTTTCAGTAAGTGGTAGAGTGTTTCCAGTAAGCTGACTGCAAAGGTGGAGGTTTGATCCTAACATAGCTTCCCTTTTGTTCACCCTGTTATATATTAAATATTTTTTCATTCTGAATATTCAATTTGCAGACAATATACAACAGATCTCTTCAGTCCCTGTGTCCGTACAAGTTCTTAACATTAACGATCACGCTCCTGAATTGTCTCAGTTCTATGAGACCTATGTTTGTGAGAATGCAGTCTCTGGTCAGGTGAGAAATCTTACTAAGCTACAAAACTCTAGCAATGCTTCCTAGCTTCATATATTTGAATTTATAATCTAAACATGATACATACTATGCAAATATGACATATATTTCATGTGATAGTAATTATATTATATAAAATTAAACACATTGTGCTTTAATTCATATATTAGATGTGAATTAACATGTGATGTGCTATATATAATTTTGGTTTGATATTCATCCCATTTTAAAATGTTCAAAAACATTCTTCACAATTTTATTTGTAAAACATGGAATTTAGCTTCTCCTTTTCATATTTCTTAGCTTCAATCTACAATACACAGAAACTGTGCATATTTCTTCAGAGTCTCCGTGGAGTATAGAAGGCTACTAAAGAGCACAGGCTATTTTGTTTTTATTGTTGTGCTGGGTGGGGCATGTTGTGGCATTTGTAAAAGTTCTTACAGTGTATCAGGTATACCATACTTGAATTCACCCCCTCAATCATCCTTTATCTCCCTTCCCCCCATTCATGGAATAGTTTCAGCAGGTATCATTTTCCATTTACATACATGTGTCTGCAGATTTTGTACTATATTCACCCTCCCAGGCCCTTTCTGCCCTTCTCCTGGTATCAGTGCTCCCAGACAGGACCTGTTCCACATGCCTGTTCTGTGATTTTGTAAAAGGAAAAAAAAAAGGACATTTTTGGTTGTTTAAGTAGCTACACAGGGAGTCTCCTTTTGACTTTCTATGTGTACATGTATTATAACCCAAATTGGTTCATCCCCTCTATTTCTCTCCTTTCTACATTAGTCCCTTCCTTATGTAGATTTTGATAGTTTAAAAATTCTATATTCATTCTTTTCCAGAGAGTACATCAACCATATTCACCTTCTTAACTTCCTTCTTTTACCCTCCCTCTGTAGTGTGGGATCTCTTCTTAGTGTGACCTGTTTTTTATAATATTGCTCTTATTTGTATTAGATCTATATTCCAAATATGAGAGAAAATTTGTGGCTCTTGTCTTTCTGAGCCTGGCTAACTTCACTTAAGATGATGTTCTCCAGTTCCATCCATTTACCTGCAAATGACAAAATTTCATTCTTTTTTGTAGTCGAATAAAATTCTATTGTATATAAATACCACATTTTCTTAATCCATTTGTCAGTAGTAGAGGGCATCTTGCCTGTTTCATAGCTTAGCTACTGTGGATAATGCTGCAATAAACATGAGTGCAGGTGTCTTTATTATAATTTGACTTACATTCCTTCTGCTATATCCCTAGGAGTGGAATTCATGGAGCATTTGGCAGTTCTATTTTTAGCTTTTTGAGGCACCTCCATACTGTTTTCCACAGAAGTTGTACTAATTTACATTTCCACCAACAGTGTATGAGGGTTCTTTTTTTCCACATCCTTGCCAACATTTGTTGTTGTATTCTTGATGATACCTATTCTAATAGAGTGAGGTGGAATCTTAACATGGTTTTGATTTGCATTTCTTTATGGATAAGGATGTTGAGCATTTCTTGATTAATTGTACAAAATAATGGGTTTCATTATAACATGTTCATATTTACAAGCTATATATTTGATCTTTAAGCACATTTACCTCCTACACACCCATTCTTGTCCCCCTCTCCACTCACACTGCCACCAACCTGCCCCAATAGTCTTCTTTTTGCTATCATGTCTTTTTTTCTGTTGTTTGAAATCTGAATTCTGCATATGAGAGAAAGCACATGATATTTTTACCTTTCCAAGTCGGGTTTATTTTGTTTGAAAGCTTTGTTTTCATTTCTATTCATTTTCTTACAAATAACATAATTTTGTCCTCTTTATGACTGAGTAATACTCCACTGTGTGTATTTATACATATTTTGTATGCATCATACAAGATGTATTCATACATCTCTTGATGCGCACTTAAGCTGGCTACGTAAATTTCCTATTATCATAGTGCAATTAAAAAATGTGCTTTGCCTGGTATCTCTATTATGTGCTGACTTTGATTCCTTTGTTTATATACTCAAGATGGTAACCGTCATCCCTTCATGTTACACTTTCTGAGCTGGTGTAATATATTATGAAGTTATGACTAGGGTTAAACTCTGCTAAAGAAAATGCCCTGTAGATTCAATCACATTGTTCTCTTGTGCTCTGCTAAAAGTTGAAATGTAAGGTATATGAAAAATTCTATGAAGTAATATACTTTTTATAACTTATATATATACAATGCTTCAAAATGTTTGAGTCACTTATGATACTGGGTCTGGGTGGCTAGGAAGGATGCAGAATCAGGGAGGTGTCATCCAGACCTGCTCAAATCACAGGGATTAAGCTGTGCTTTAGGATTTCCACTTGCTAGACATGTCTTTCATTCTTTTTGTCCCTCCTCTTATCCATGGAGCCTTGGAACTTGTCAGTATCTCGAAGAGAAAGGACACGGATAGACCTGGTATGCAGATCACTCTGTTTTTGTAACTTAATATCTAAAAGGACATGGGAGGGGGTGACTAGTTCTTCTGTCTCACTCTTTAGACAGTTAATTTTTAGAGAGTGTCTCACACTTTTTCCCCAGGGCCAATCTTGGGCCTTGATTTTTCTACTTCTGTTCTCACATAGTTGACATTACAGGCATAACCCACCACTCTTGGCTTATTTCCTGAGATGTAATCTCACTAATACTCTGCCAAGGCTGGCCTCTAACTGAAATCCTGATCTCTATCTTCATATCTTGACAAAGTGTAAGGCAGAAAATTATTATATTGCTATTTCTGGAGAATGCATTATATTTATAAAAGTTACCAATAGATTCATATAGTAATTAAAAATAGAATTCATTTTTTAATTTAAAATACATTAATATTCATTTATTCTTTGAGACACATCTAACAATTTAAAAATATTGAAATACCAATCTCTACAAATAGGGAGAACTGTTGAAAAGGAATCTCAGATACTTGTGTTTGGTATAATGTATTCTGAAGTTATGACCGAGGTTAAACTCTGCTAAGGAAAGTGCCCTGTAGATTCAATCACATTGTTCTCTTATGCTCTGCTAAAAGTTGAAAAATTCCATGAAGTAATATACTTTTTAAAACTTACATATATACAATGTTTCAAAATTTTTGAGTCACTTTCTCAGCATCATAGTTTATAATTGATTGAATCAGTATTATAATTTATATTTTCCCCAAGAACGATGCTAATTTTAATTGCATATGGTATGCTAATCATAAGGACTAGCTATCCTGAGATTATTTACATAAATTAAAATTAAATTTGAAAAACAGGTTTTAATCTCCCCATTTTCATGCTGAATTATATTTATGATTATAAATACAAAAGTGAAGTCACCTTGATTGAGTCTCAGATCCTTCCTTGAATATACACTTCTCAAGCTCAGAAGGACACAAACTCAGCCTTATTTCACAGGCAGTTTTCTTTAAGGAAGAAGGATGAAATCACCAAATAATTCTTTAGGAAACCTGGAAATGGGACTATGAAATTCTAGAACTTTGTCTCAGTCCTGTCAGCATTAAGAGTAATGATACGTTTCTACTAAATAGTGTTTCATCATTCAAACCCAAGGGAAACAAACAAAAATCCTCTTCAACATACACTAGGGTTTGTGACTTGAAATCTTTGGAGAAATGAGCTGAGTGCTAGTTACATACACAGCATTATCATAAATGCTTTCTTCTTTCTTTATATTTTCTTAATTGTGCTAAATAGGGGCCCATTCTGTCATTTACAAAAGTTTTCACAATAGAGCAAATATATCATACTGGAATTCACCTCCTCTATCATTTCTCCTTTGTCCCCCACCCCTATTCTTGGAATGATATCATTTTTCCATTCACATACATGTGGACACAGTATTTGCACTATTTTCACCCTCCTGTGTCCTTTCCCCACCTCCTTCCCCTTCCACTGGTAACAATGTCCCCAGGCAGGATGTTTTCTGCCCTTCTGTTCTCCAATTTTATGAAAAGAAGAAAAAAGTGACATTTGTGTTTAATATAGCTACACAGAAAGGTTCCTTGTTACAGTTCCATGTATATATAAGGACTTTCTTTTTTATGCATTTGTATGAAGAAGTAAAACACTTGCTTTAATTATCAAGTCACCTTATTGAATAATCTAAGGATAAGGACTGTGAGGTACACTAAATTGTTATTATTTGTGTCACATGTGGTTTATCTGATAATTGTAGAGTCAGACTGACTATTTCAGATTTCAAATTTTATGGGTAGATTTTGTAGGTAGATTTTCCTCAAGAACAATGAAAACCAAACATCACAACATACCCCCAAACATGTCATTAAAGACTCAAATGCCATTAGCATTACTCACTACTAAAAATGCGATACTGGTATGTGAAAACTAAGACATCGAGTAGATTCCCAGAAATATTTGCTTTAAATGTAATAAAACTCATATAACTGAAATTGTCATTATGCAGAAACTATAATTATTTTAACTTATAAAATTACTGAAAAGAGTACTAAATTCATTTGACTAACTTTTCAATAGTCTTAGTAAGAAAACTACATAACGCTCAGCAAAATATTGTTAAGGGCGTTCTACTTTGAATTTTCCAGGAGAGATGTTAAAAAATAAGGAACATAGTCAATCAATTAAATAAGGAAATGACTGTCATCAATTAAATAAAAACCTAGGACCAAGCAGACAGTGTGGGTGTCAGAAACAAAGGGGAAACCACTTTTGGTTTCTAGTATAAGAAAGAGAAAGGAAGAATCATCTTTGATATAAACTATCAGTTTAAGAGTCCCAGAAGTGAAAACAGTGGGCTAGAGTAAACATAGAGGACATATAATTTGGAGAATGTTGGAATAAGAAATGTAGACCTTTTGAATGCCAAAAATGGAAGGGAGAGTTGGTGCCCAGGATGATAGACTTGGTGTGAATTGTTAAGGTGAAGAATCTCAAAGTCAACTTCATTCTTTCCTATTCTCTGCACTATTCTTTATTTTTAATATTTTAAATAGTTTAAAATGACGAAGATTTATGGTATCCATTATGTTTTGATATGTGTGCTCATTGTTTACTTACCATATTTACCATATGTCTTATTTGCATACTTAATCACTTTTGGTAATTTTTGAAATTAACTCTCTTCACAATTTTCACCTATAAAATATTTTGTTACTAATCATAGCCACCATGATGTATAGTCAGTCTCTTGAACTTATTCCTCTGCTGAAACTGAAATTTATAGGATTTGTCTACCCTAACCAATTAAAAAGACCAGACCACTTTAAAGCTCTAAGCACCAGCACCTTAATATTTTTTTAAATGTATGTGTACATACCTATGCATGTACACACCTGCTCACACACACATCGATAAAAACAGAAGAGGACACTCCACCAGACAAAAACAGTACAATGTTAAGAAAAATAGATTCTTGTTTAGTCGTACCACTTTCTGTGTACTATAGAATCAATATATTCATGTTCAATTCTGAATACTAAAGGTGAATTTGTCAGCTAAGGAATGTCCAGAGCATTGACATCCACCGTAGATAACATATTAATTATTTATCAGCGTGATTCCTGGGTTGGTGAATACTATTGATTTTTTCACATTATTCTCTATTAAATGCATGAACAAAAATGAACATTTTTCAGCTTTGTCCTGTCAGGAAACCACAATGTATTATACAGTGTGAGTCACATAACGACATTTCAGTCAGTCAGTACTGGACCACATACACAATGGTGAACTGAGATAGCCTGCATTTGTACTAAGCTATTCCTTCTTGGTTTGTGCATGTAAACTTCATCATGTCCAACAAAGACATACTCAGAACATATCCTGTCATTAAGCAATGTTTGCTGGACATTATATTAAAATAGAATATTTATTACTCATATCCAAAGGGAATGAACACTTAATAAGTTGACTTACAGAAAACATGTTTCAGAGACTGTTTATGTGTATACATTACAACAAATTGTGTAAAATGTGTACAAAATATAATTTTGATGTAGAGATGATCTTAGTGAATTTAGGAATAATAACCAAAGTAAAGTGTGTTTTGGAATGCATTTACCTAAGAAAGCACCTTAAATTGCAGAAAAAGAAAGTTGTCTTTCAAATTGACTTCTAAATTAAAAGAGCAGATTAATGAGTCTTGAAGTAACACAATTTGAAGCAATTAGATTTCATAACAATTGCTAAATCATCCTAGAAAAACATTTTACTTATTACCTTTATGTTTGTATGAAGATTATCATCAGATGTTTAAAACGTGCTCATAAATAATTAAGCCCAAAAACATTGAATTGTGAAACTTATTCTTTAAAGTTTGAGATGTGATTGTGTTTTATGAGGTTATCCATCAGCTGTGCTGGTTTAATTTAAAAATTAAAATTTCCTGACCTAAGAACAGGTCAGGAAAGTAAAATATAGCATTTTAAAATAAAGTTTTCTCTATGCATTTCAAAGAAGGTATGTAGATCTTCAAATCACATATTGCTATAAGTAGTATTTTCTTAAGTATTTAAGCAAGAATCTCCTTGCTGCCAGAAATAATTGGTAATCTATTAATGATTAGTTTATTTTGAGGTGTTAGTGATTGCTTAATTGTGGAATAACAATTATCATGGAAAATAAACGTTAAACCACTTACTTTTTAGATAATCATCATTCTTATCCCCCAAATGACCAAAGTGTAAACAAAAGATAGGTACCTGTTCTTTATGTGCAGTTATCTACTATGCTTTTAATCTACTCCTAAGAAACACAGAGAACACACTTTGCAGTGATAGCTGAGTGTAGCTATGCAAATTATTGCTTTGCTCTTTCACCCTCTGAGAAAAATGAGTCAGACACCAGAGTAATTTTATTTCCTTTATTCTTTAAATTTATGTTTTGTTTGTTTCTGTTTTGTCCTACATTTTTGAGAAACAAAGTGTTCCTCTAGAGAAGATTATAATGAACATTTGTTTTCTAGAATTAATTTGGGGACATTGTACAAGCTAATTAAAATTCTTGATTATTGTCTAAAAATCACATGTACAGGAATCCAGGAGCTGTATTTCAAGTATGTTTCCTACAAAATGGGAATGTAACATAAAAACAACAGCAATCAAAGTAACAAAAGATTGTTGCAATAAAAAAAGAAATCTGCTGTCATTCATCCAGTTTCCCAATTAGATAATCTAAATATGCAGAATACCAATCTCCTCATTTGAAAAATAACAATACAACTTATCTTCTACAATTCCTGTCTTTTAAAGATTTTGTATAGATAAAAACACTATGATATGAGACTTTGCTAAAAGTAACTTTCTCATTATTAACAGGAATTCATGCACACACTACAAGTTCCTAGCATGAGGCTCAGGCTCATTTAAACTGATCTGAATGACCTTTAGGGCATGGGAACATCACTGTTAATGTGTATTGTACATGATGGCAGAGCAGTAAATACCTTCGATTCCATCTTCCTGTTTTCTTGGATGGGCCTGGCATTGATTGTGCACCACAGTTACATGCAGTGTAACCCTTGGGTTAGCTGAAGGTAGTGCTTGAGAGGATCAACTAATTACTTCTGCAGTTTTCTGCAAATCTATATTTGTTTCACAATACAAAATTTGAAAGAAAATTGAGACTGAGATAAAAGAAAACAAAATACAAAAGAAACAGTGTAAGAATAAAGGAAAGAGGACTAAAGCAATAATCATTAATATTGTTTAGAAAGGGTCATTAAAAAGTTCCTAAGTAGTAATTTAAGTAGCAAGAGCTGCAAAATTGAACATTTTCAAAATAATAAGTTACAAAGATCTTCTTGCTATGCAAAGTTCCCCAAAATGAGGCTCACCAACTTGCTTTAAGTAGCTTTACCTATAGCAAAAGAAAAAATTTACAAAATTAGACATCTATACATATAAATTGAAACAGAAAAACCTATTAAAATGTGTCTATAAAAATATATAAATTAGTCCTATTATGATAAATGCTAAAATATTTGGTGGAGTTTGGGAGGATTGCTATTTAAGACTAGCCTGGGAAAAAAGTTAACAAGACTTCATGTCAACAAATAAGCTGGATGTGGTAGTACATACCTGTAATCATAGCTGATTACAAAGCATAAGTAGGAGGATTGCAGTCAAATGCTGGCCTGGGCCAAACGTTAGACCCTATTTGAAAAATAACCTAAAACAAACATGTATGGTGGCATGGCTCAAATAATTCAGCTCCTGCCTAGCAAGTGCATGGCCCTGAGCTCAAGGACCTAATAATACTCACAAATTACTTTTAAGAACAATATCTAAAGATTTAAAGCTTGTTACCTAGAAAAATAATGTGCATAATGTGTGATGTGTAATCTTTTCTTTTTTTTTCCGAAATCTTTTTTTGTAAAGGCTCAGACCTAAAGGATTGTTTAATCCATTGGTAGTTTCAGTAATTGAACAGAGTATTGAGAGTTGGCAAAACTGGGAGGAGGTGCCTAGCAGGAGGCAGGAGGATCCTGGAGGCTCTGTCTAATCCTGGCCCCTTCTTCTTGCTGCTCTGCTCTGCTTTCTGCTGACATGACATTTAGAATTCTCGCACCATGTCCTCCCTTTGGCGTCATCTCTGTCCAAAAGCGCAGAGCCAAACAATCATAGACTGAAACCCCTGAAAGTATCAGCCAAATAAATCTTCCCTCTTTGAACATTGTTCTGTCAGGTATTTAGTCACATCTATGCAAAAAAAAAAAAAAAAAAGCTAGTACAGAAAGATTACAGAACTTAACTTTTCAAATGTATTAATATTTTACATTATATAAATATGTAATAGGAATAAAATAATACAAAGTGTTCATTTGATGCTATACAACCCTCAATGAAATTAAACTAAACTCTTGAGTTACAAAAAAGAAGTCAAATGCACATCTAATAAATGAGAATGGAATGTAATAACTTGTGCTCAAATCAATATTCAAAATATCATACTGAATTCTAGTGGGTAGGATAATTTTAAAGTTTTGAAAAATAAATTCCTCACTTTCATTATTTCACAGTGTTCTGAAGTTTAGATCCATGAAACATTACATAAAATGCACATGAAATGGTGTTACCAAAATGAATAAAATTTATTTGAAAATATAAGATTATGCAGTGTGATACTGCTAAATAAATATGATAGACTATAAAATTTTCTTAGTCATGTACAAAAACATAAATTGATGGATTTCCATTTAATAATGGTTATTTGGCATATTTATTTACTGGCACAACATTTAAAAATATCACCATATCACATATAATACATTTAAAATCATTAATTAGAACACTGTGTATGCTATATATTTTTTCAAACTGTGAAGATAATTTGTTCCTTATTCCCCACAGGCCCAAACAGCTAGACAAATGACAGGTCACCAAATATCCTATATGTTTCCTTGGGTATAATATATTCACTATGGAAAAAAATGCTAGAGAAGTCACAACTATCTAGAGAAAACTATTTTCCCAATGACCTACATGATTAAATTGAATTTTAGCTTTCGTTCTTAATGTCCAAGTGGCTAGAGTGGGATCATAAGAGGGAGGGGAATTTCAGAGGTTTGCAAATATTAACATCATGAGTGAGCTGATTAATATTTGAGTACGTGCTTTTCCTGTTTGGTACAAATATTTATCATTTTTTGAAGCAATGAATCCCATTATCTTGACTCATACTAATTTTTTTTTCAGAAGCAAGTATAGCATTGGTTGTCTTTGGATTGAATAACAGAGAAATTCTCTCTATAAAGTAAAGGCCTTGTATCCATGTAAAAAATTTCCCTCACTTAAACTTCAGTCATCTTATATTGTGATCCTTGGGTTTCTTGTCATTGTCCTTCCTCTTTTGTATCTGTCCTGTTTTCACAAATTCACTGTTTTCTTCTTTCATTCATCTCAACCTCTCAACTACAGTTTATATCTAAATGACTTCTAGATGGGTGTTTCCACTCATTTTCTCCCCTTTATTTCAACCTTTTATTTCCAGTTAACAAGAAAACAATTCTACTCATGGTGTATAGTTCTACTAAATTTCCTCAAGGCAAACTCTCATTTTTCAGTATTTCTAGGAAAATGATTATAACTTGCCAACTTGTGCAAAAAAAAGTTATATGGACATCATCAATTTATTTCTTTGTTCTCCAGATACAATGAACTGCTAAGTTTTTTTTTAATCTCATCTCCTCAATATCTCTTTAATGTGCCAATTTCTCTATTCTCAAACTTTCTACCCTACCCAGGACCTAGCATCTGTTTTGAAGTGGCCCTATTTAGATGATGCTGAGTTGTGATGCTGTAGTAAAATCAAGCTGTGTTTCACTCAGTCTCACAGTTTACATATGAAACACAGTATACGTTGTGGCAGTCTGCTACAATTAACAATCATGTTTATATCAGATAAGCCTGTAGGTATGCTGAAGAATTCTGGGACATTTGGGTGTTAGTGGTGGGACAATGGCCAGAAAAATACATTGCCGTCTTGGAACTGGTCGAAGATACTATTTTGATACTATCATGTGGAGTTCACAACACCCTTGAGAAAACTGGGCCATCAGCAAGTTGTGTCTCCATCTGAATCATGTAACATCCTTCAATAACTCTTGTACCATTTCCCATTAAAAGTAATTCACATTTCTTAGTTCTGATTGTTAGTATCTTCTTTTCATTTAATATCATAAAGCTTTAGGTATCGTGCAGTTATTTACTGGGATCATGAGCACAGCTTTCCTGACTAAGTTCTCCTTTTCCAGACCATGCTAAGGGGGTCATCAGAAAGAACTTTCTAAATGGCAATTCTTTTCAAAGACCATGGAATCCCAAATAAAAACAATGACTACTTAAAAGTTGTATCTTAGAACTGTGTCTTTCATTATAAAATCCAAACCAGTAAGTCCTTGCAGAACATCCATGATGTACACAGGGTTCACTTGTCCAGTATGATTTCTAATTTCAATGTAAAACTTGATCCTCTGATCCATACATATTAAGTGTTTTAAGTATGCACTTTACATGTTTTATATGCTTTTAAAAATATACTATGGTTATCAATGTATTCCTGTCACTCCCTTCAAGTTTGCAATTCTGCTTTCCCTCTAATCCACTAGAATTTGAACATAGTGACAGGGAAGTTTGACCTTATGAATGATTGCCATATATGTTAAAAGGATATCTTGAGATACTAATTAGACATTTTATTATTTAATCTTTTTCATATGTGTTCTTATATAAAACTTTGTACAGTGGGTTTTAAAAATTAACTGAAAGGAGAATTGAGGAATATATGTTGCAGCTGGGTGCCAGGATCTCACACCTATAATCCTATCTATGTAGGAAATTGAATTTGGGAGTATCTAGGCTGCATCCAGTCCCAGCAAGGCATTTGCAAAACCCCATCTGAATCAGTATCTGGATGTGGGGGTGTGTGTCTATCAACCCTAATTATGTGGCAGTTCAATTCCACTCCATTATAAATTTGCACGTTGACTTTGTGAACAGGTATTCAACAATCTTTTGAAGTCTTTCAGATTTCCTTTGTCAAAATAGTCCATTTTATAATCATTTCTTTTCAGTAGAATAGTATAAAAAGCAGTAGGCTCATTGATATTTGAAACAATTGTTTTGTGACAATTGGAAATAATTTGCATCTTGCTGGTGCCAAGTACAAATACCTTGAACCACATGAATAGTTTATATGAAATTTTATCAAATTCTTTCCACTGATTTATTTACTGCAGCTTCTAATTTTTCATTAACATTTTTGTGTTAATGGGCATTTATTATTTAACACATTTCAAGAAATTAAAAAAATATAAATTAATACTCAGTATTATTATGTTGATAAATAGTTCATATTTCAATTTATAGTTTATTATCTTCTTCAGAAATGTATTCCTACACTAATCTTAAAAGTTTGTTTTATTGTTACCTTCTCTACAGGGAAGGAAACAGACTCAAATGTATTGCTTGCTCCAAATCATAAGTACAATAATAACTTCTTAGATAAACTGTGAAAATTGCAATTTTAATAAATTGCAGTATTTTAATTGCAATTGAATATAGTATTTTTGTTACCAGGATAATTAATCTGTGCATGACATTAAGTAAGTGAGTCTCTGTGCACCTCTCTTCTAGCAAAGGTACACTGTGCCAAGTGATTAATGGGAAGAAAACAATTATCTTCCTTTCCATGGATTATCTTCAAAGTCAAATACTGTTTGTAGCTCTGTAAAATAATTATTTTGAAACCTTGGAAACTGCCGGTATTTGGTCATCTTTGACCTTTGAAATGTTAACTTCATTTATACCTATCCATCATATTACCACTTTGCCTTCATGGTTTTTGCAGGCTATTCCTTTGGTGGCCTTTTCCCCATTATTTGTTCCTTCAAGAATTAAACTCCTTTTCTATACTGTAAGCCTAAAAATTTTCTCTGTCTCACATACAAAAATACAGATCATTTTCTCCTCTTTTTAAGCACCATGTTTGTTTATATCTACCTTGTAGTAGTTATATTATTGATTGATACATAGATTTCTATCTATTATAATACATTTTTTATTGATTGTTTGCATTCCATGATTTTTTCCAGTATTTTTATATGTGTACCTGAAAAAACAAGTACAAGTATAGGGTAGGCAAAATGTGCCTCAGGACCTTCATGTACTACTCATAATTTGCACCAGATAATGCATCAGCTTGTATTCTCATTCTGGCTCACAGAGTAGATTCACTTACTTGAAACTTAATATAATTAAGAACAATAACAATTTATTACAAAAGATCACTGTGAAGATTAGCTAAAATAGTTTATAGCACAATCCACAGGTGAGTTCTTATTAAAACAAAGTTATTTTTAGATTTTCTAGACTGCCATAATATATTTTCATCATAAAATTCAAATTACTATATGCAGGAAATTTAATGTACTGCATTTGAAAGAAAGTAGACAAAATTCTACTCAGAGAGCAAAGAAAAAAATAAAAAGAGAAACACTCAAAATTTGCTATAAGTTGGAATTATGCTTACTAGCTCCTCTCTCAATCTTTTGTGGCTGTTTTTATACACATTTTAAAGTTTCAAATGTTTTTTTTGTCCTTTCATAGACTTAGAAGGGCATCAATAGGTCCAGTTAAGTAAGTCTCAGAGAATAGTTTAGAAATGTAACTGGTGCAACAAATAGTGTCTTTGTTTAGAATTTTATTTGAAAATTAAAGCAAGGTCATTTCCATTGTGCTTTCACATGAAGTGTGCACGTGGAAGGTTAGTTCAGCAGCCTTAACAGAACTTCATATAGACCAATTGTGTTATATCACTGGCTTCCAATTTCTTAAAGCAATGCCACCTAGCAATAAAGATATTATTGGAAGCCCAAGTTATGAAATCAGTGTAAGTGTTGGTATGTTCACTGAAAAGGAGGTAGAATGTATACTGTGTATTGTCATGTGATTAAGCAAAAATATTTGAAATTACAAAGTGGAAATCTCTCTAGTCTTCTTAAGTCTTCATATACAAAAAGGAGACATTTCCAAAATTTAGTCAAAGTCCTGTGTTTAATACAGCACTTCATTTGCTTAGACAAAATGTTTATTTAAAAAATAAAGAGTACATATGCCAATAAGATAAATATCAGTATTATAATTTGTTAGCAATCTTACTTCAACACATATATACATAATGTACATTACTGGACACCATTCTACACATATCTCAACAGGAGAATGTCTTATGAAAAACACACATAATACATTAATTGTGTAAAAAACATTTACACGCTCATTCATAAACCTTAAAAGTAAATTTTAAAAGGTAAGTATTTGGAAGGAGTGAATTCAAGCATAATATATATGATATTTTTTAAGAACTTCTGTAAATGTCCCAAACCCCGGCCTAGCACAACAATAAAAAATTAAAAAACTAGAACAAAAACTAGAAGTTAAATATTCATATCTCCAGGTTTTTTATCTTAGGAAACTCATCAAATGGCAGTGAGGATTCAGAATATCAGAATTCTCTGCCCTTGACTTTACCCAAACTATCCAAAATATTTCCCTGATATGACACAGCATCCACATTTATTATTTTAAGCATCTATTGAATCAAACTGTCTTTATTGTTTAATTGAAATAATGATATGATTTAATTAGAAATGTGTGATGAGGAGAAATGGAAATGATTGTGGGGAGGTAATGTACAGACAGCACTGATTTTCTGACACTCTTCGTGCATGTGGAGCGTTTT